>NW_027063134.1:0-43003 GCF_032884065.1 Artemia franciscana
GAAGAATGCAATTCGAAAAGCAAAAGCGAGTTTTTAGGCTGGTATGTTAAAAGCAAATGCGCATGCGGGATGCAGACAGAGAGCCCAGAAAAGCTCAGTCGACTGAATGAGTAGTTGAACAGGAAGGACATAGGTAATTCAAAATCATAACATTAGAGTTTAGTTAAAATATTAAAAGCATATGTTTGTGGTAAATGCTGATGTAAAACCCAAAATAGCCCATTCAGCCCATTCATCTGTATCAACTGAATGAAAATTCTTCCCAGTAATTCAAGAAGCAAGAAAGGAAGAAGTTAAGAGGGCATATTGGAAGTATATTCATAAGAAGAACGGTGACAGAAAGCCAAGAAGAACTCACTAATGTCACTCAAACAAGTGAAAGATTGAACCAGAAGAGCATAAGTAAATAAAAATGCCTTCACATATTATTATCATACCCTTTTCAATGATAAAAAATAGAAGAGAGGGAGCATATGCCCAAATACCCTTCTAAGAGCCCTCCAATCATGCTGGTTGGAAATCCTTGCCTTACTCTTATCTCAGCAAAGCCTGATATACCCTAAAAAAAAAATCGCATCCTGAACAATGGTCTGCGTAGCACAAATATTGATTTCCTGATTCTCTGCCTTCGGCCGGAGTGCAATGCATGGTTGTGGCAAATCAGCCAATTCCTTTCTTGTCCCCCTCCCAAGATTTCTCCAGCTGCCCTTTTAGTTCTGGCTAGACTCTGACTGAGCTTACAGTCACACCGCTGACTCTCGCTCCGAACAAAATAACCAGCGACACAAGGACTCGGAACACCCGTACTCACGCAAAAAGTATTTCATGTCTAGCGCACTAACAATTCGGCTATTACGTATCTATGCTCTATTAAACTGTCAAAAACCTTTTTTGGATTTCACGCTTCTAAGCGGTACAATTGGCCTCACAGAAAATTTTCTTTTTCTTAAATTTTATGTTTGTTTTCAGTATCAGCCTCATTCTGCCCTCAACTCCTCTAACTGTTACTTTTATTGGATATACGGTCGCTATAATAAAGACATAATTTTTATAGAGTATGTACGCTTAGGGGCGAATGTCTCACAGTGTGCCAGTTTATCCCCTGAGATTGGGGGGGGGGGGGCTCTAGAAGTGACCCATAGTTCTAACCCAATTGGCTTAGAATTGAGTTTCAGAATTTTCTCTTGATGTAATTTTTACTTGTTTAGACGAGATTCGTTGTTCTTCAATTCAAAATGGAAGAAATTGGTGCTCAGATTTAGTGTTATCACTTTATTTAACTAAAAAGAGCGAAAAAGCTTGGATATCTCTTATAGCAAGCCCTCTCCCGACAATCTTCGCCCACCAGTTTGATACGATCACCCCTGGAAAAAAACATTAGTGATTATACCTTTTGAGGGAAAATTTACTTTTCCCTCAAACTTTTCTCCTTACAACTTACCACAGCACCAAGCTACCTGAGGCCAACACACCTACGCAAGCTCCTCCTCCATCCCAATCTATTCAAAGCCTTCCTCATTACACCCTCCCAGGAAGTTCCCATTTGCTATAAATATTTCTTTATGACATCCTCCCACCTCAGAAGAGGACAACCTGCTTTCCGATTAGCTCTAGACGGTTGGCCGAAAAGGAGAATCTTCTGCAATCTGTCATCCTGCATCCGCAGAACGTACCCTAGCCATCTCAACCTTTTTTTCATTATAGTCCTTGAAAGCGGGATTGAAGAACATTTTTCGTAAAGCCTACTGTTTGAAATACGGTCAGTCAGTAGGGTACCGAGAACGATCCGTAGGCAATTTCTCTGGAATACATCTAGTATATCTTCATCCGCTTTTCGGAGCACCTATGCTTCAGAGCCATATTTGACCACTGATATCACTGTACCTTCCAATATTTTAATCTTGGTTTGCATACTTATCTTCCTGTTCTTCAAAACTTTTTTTTTAACTGTGAAAAAAAGACCCTGAGCCTTGGTTATCCTACTTTTAACATCTTCACTGCTACCACCGTCTTAACTAATAATACTACCAAGGTAAGTGAAGCTGCCCACCTGATCAATTTTTTTGTTACCCAACGTCACCTTTTCATCTTCACATATTCCTAACCTTATTGACTTAGTCTTCTTAACATTAATTTTCTTAATTAACATTAAGTGAACAAAAAAAAAAGTCACGCTCCTGTACTGTCGTTAAAAGATTCAAATTTTATATTTTTGGTTGGTAGGGACTGTTGACCTCATATATAGGTCTCTCTGACCTGCTAGAGAAATTCTTGTGATACATATAATACTATTCAAATTCCTTTTTTTTTGTTTTGGGTAGTATTGATACGGACTGCTATTTACTTACATTTCGTTACCAGAACAGTTTGAAAATATATCTATGACGCCTCTCCTTTATACAGAGTATTTACATAATTTTGGTCTCTTATCCCTGGGATGGCACTTAACGTGCTACCCGAGGAGGTGGCATGAGGAGTGGCACATTTTTCAGACCTTTGACTGTTCAGACTAATGTAGTGTTCTTGAATTTTTTTATTTATGATGTTTTGATCCCAAGGTAGGAAGAAAAAGTTTAATAATAATTTTGCCACCGAGAAAATGAAAAAAAAATAACTGTTTAGGTTTCTACAAAAATATTCTTAAACACGTGTTTGAAAATATTGTCGTTTGTCACTTGAAGTAAATACGTCATATGTGCTTGTCCCTCATTGAAAATAATAAAATGCTCGCGCATACCTGTATGCATTTAGGGCGGTAAAGCTTTAAAAAAGTAAAGCTTTGTAGGCCAAATTTTTTTATCGTTACTTTTATTTTCAGTTTTGTACTTTTTTGTGTTTCCTTCAATGTTTATGAATCTTTTCTTACACTTTATTTTCTATATCTGCTGAATTCTGATGGAATTTTTTTTTTTTTTTTTTTTTTAAATTCTGATCATTTGATTTTTTTTTTTAATTTCTAATCCCTTTCTTTGAAAGTTTTGTTTTTGTATTTAACATCGTATTTTTTTAGTCATTTTGCTTTTCTTCCATCAAAAATCTCTATCGAGACCCATTAACACCGGTCGCGATTTTTCTTTTCGGTAATTCGTATTCATCTCTTTATATGTCTCCATCTCTCTATTCCTCTTCCTATATTTCTGATCACATTCTTACGTCCCACTCCCTTTGACTTTTGTTTCGTTTCTCTCTCTTCTGCCTTTCTGCACCTTCATTACCATTCACTCTCTGTCTCTGTTTCCCAGCATTTTTTTTATTGTTTCTCCCTCCTGTGCCTCTGTCTTTCGTTTTCACATCTCATTGCACATCATCCATATCTCCCTCCTTTTCAATCTCCCTTCTGTTCTTTTTCTTATTATCTGTCTTCTCATCCATCATCTCTTTTCCATTTTCTTTCTAGTCTCATTCTCTTCTTACTCTACCTATTCTTTTCACGTTTCTCCTCATTTTTCTCTGAACTATACCTATACCCTTTTCTGTTTCAAAGACATAGAAGAATGTATTATCGTTGTTGGGTTTAACTTTTGTTGGTTTCAGTAAATCATGCCAGGTTAATATGTTCAAGGAGCAGCTGGTGCTCAGGTCCATGATGGAGCACCAAGAGGCCCGGATCTCCCTCCTTTTTACCTTCATTTCTTTCTTATTCTTCCTGTCTTCTCACATCTCGTCTCTTTTCCATTTTCTAGTCTCTTTCTAGTCTCCTACTCTCCTTACTCTATCCATTTTATCTGCCTCTTCATTTCCCTCTGAATCTCCCCTATATCTTTTTCTATGTGAAAGACATAGAAGAAATGTCATCGTGCCGGGTTTAATTTTTGTTGATTTCAGTTGATCATGCCAGGATATTGTGTACAAGGAACAGTTGGCACTCAGGTTCTTGGTGGAGCAAAAAAGATTGAAATTGAAAATCGACAAACTGTCGAAGTAAAGCTGTCAGTAGAGGTTAGTGTATTTTACTTTGTTAATTTTGGGGTTTTAATAAAAAAAGGTCCTATCAGACTACAGGTATAAAAAGGAAAAAGAACGTAGAAATACTCTGTTCTGAGTACACACCTACTACATATTTTACACCACAATTTCTCCTACAATACAAAAATAAGTTTTTATTTTTTACTCCAGTTTTTACCCCACAAATGGAAGATTCTTTCGTGATTCAGAATTATATCCTCTGTCATTCGAGCTGAACGCGCTTGATATGTAGTTTTACACTTATGGTTTATTAATCATAGACTGCGCAGTAGTTCTGCCTAAGTAAAGATAAAGTGGCTTCATTGTATTATTTTTTTCTGCAGGCCACTTTGTATGGAAGGAGGCATCCTAAAAACGTCGAAAGAGACTCAATTAATAGGAAAATGGAAGTTCTAGTGCTCTTTTTATAAGTTAAAAGTGCTTGTAAGGCAAGAATATTATGTTGAAATTTGTAGGGAATGTTGAGGAGATGATAAACTAATTAAATTAAACTATGTGTGTCCAGGTTGTCGAAACAGTATCTGCAATGTTTCAGGAACAGCATAGGATTGGCCGAAAACCAGTATTAAGGTGACGCTTTAATGGAATTTTGAGGTGTACGTTGAACTAAATGAAAAGATATTGTGCGCATCCAGGTTGTTACAAGGCTCTATCTGTAATGTATCGAGAACGACAGTGGATATTAAGTTTAAACTTTTAGAGAACATTGAATTAAATAAAAAGCCTCTATGTTGTCAAAATGGCTTATTTGCAATTTATCAGGAGCCTTTTAAGTTGAAGCTTCTAGGTAGCATTAAGGAGTTAATTAAACCTACTAACTAACTAACCATTAACTAAACCAAAAGATGGTATATGAATCCAAGTTTTCAAAATTGTGTATTCGCAATATCTCAGGAACAACTAAGGGTGTTAAGTTGAAATGTCCAGGGGCATGCTGAATCAAGCTAACAGATATTATCTTTCTTTCATTTAGTCAAAATTATATGTCATTTCAACATGGCAAAATGACAAATCTGCAGCATGCCAAAGCATTATGTTGATTTTTTTTAATTTAATTTCTGATCATTTGCAAATCATGCCCAGACCTAACCGAGGTGTAACGAATAAAAATAATGACAAATAGAAAGAAATGAAATGACGATACTGGTAGAGAAAAATTTGACGGATGTTAAATTCGGGGATTTGTGCACAACTTTAATTGACATTCTCTCACCTCAAATGAATTTATTAAAACTGTTTTTTCTATTCAAAAATGGATATATCAACCGTTTGTTTGTATAGTATTGTATCAGATTAACGACACTTCTTGACTACTAAGGTCCCTGCGTCGGCCCTGCAGTGCATTGCTGCAGCATGATTCGATCTCTGGGTCCCGTATTACCAAGCTAAGGTCAAACCCACTGCGCCACCACAGGACAACCGTTTGTTTTATATGGACTACGTTACTCTTTGAATTTGCTGCCGTGCGAAATTACTGCCTGTGAAGCTGGGTAACTCAATATAGAGGTTTTCGATAGCTGTATATCGATTGGATGTCTCAAAATTTTCAATTTCCTGTTCCTCAAAATGGTAGAAAACACCACTTTCCTGTTACAAAATCCTTTTGGCTGATTAAAAAGAACAACGGGACTTTTAATTTACATTCGAATGAGCCCTCCTCCGATTCTATTGAACTGTTGGTTCGAAATGATCGCAACAAATAACCGCATTGGTGATCTTTGTCCTGGGAAAAAAGGAATACAAAATTCTACATTTTTGTAGATAGGGCTTGAAACCTTTACAATAAAGGTCTCTGATATGCCATATCTGATGGTGTGATTTTCATCAAGATAACTAACTTTTTAATGGCACCTTTCCTTTATTTCGAAGATAAAGCAAATTTCTCGGGCTCGTTGCTTTTGACGGACAACTTTAAAATTAATGAGTTCTATATAATGGTAATCAGCCTACAAAACCGATTCTTCTGGTGTACTAATTGCTATTAAAAGTTACATGTGCGCCCCTTTCTTGCAGCTCCTTATTGCAATGTGTTTGATTATAGTTCGTTGCCGATTTTTTTTTTATTCCTTTAATTTTTTTTCTAAATGGTGCCGGGCAATTGATGTATCTGTGTCAATTTGGAATTGTGTGTCGATTTGTTTATTGCGCCAGAAATTCTCTAAAAACCAGCTTATGATTTCATTTCAAGGAATAAGGTAACGGAGTCACTTAATTCTAACATCATACCTTAGAGAAGCAACTTTTCAAAAAAAGAACACCTGGTATATCAGATTGTGTACAAAGATACAGTTTTTGTCAAAAATTGTATTCATTTTAGCATTGTATTATCTTTTGTTACTTAAAAAAAGCTATTAGATTTGGTTTCTTCCTTTCAAATGACCTTCTCCCAAGATTTGACGTTTTCATCTCAAATTGCTTACTGTTTCTGAAAATTGTTTCTTGAAAAATTGTTTCTGAATGCTGTTACTGTTTTCGAATAGAAAAACAGAAAAATTCAAATTTGCTGATGAAGTTGTTAGTCTGTTGTTGGTTCCAAAATCTCTATGTCGGTCAATTTCAACATCAGTGTCACCCATCTCCATGTTTGAATTGACATCAAAAATTTAATTTTGTTTTTAGGCCATTATTTTGTGTTTCTTTTTAGTTTGTGCTGTTGATCATCATTATTTTTCTGTTTTCATTGCAGTACATGTCGTTTTCTGCTCACGCAGATGCTAAGGGAATCATGCAGTTGATACAGTATTGCCAGCCAAAAAATGTGCTACTTGTTCATGGTGAAGGGAAAAAGATGGACTTTTTGAAAAAGCAAATTCAAACGGTAAGACTCTTACCTAATTATATAGCAGGAAAGGCTTTTAGAGTACAGGTTGACAGAGTTGCCACTGTCTAAAAAAGGGCTAAAACCAGACTACATAAAAATCGGAGGACTAGAAATAAATAAGTGAAAATATGAATCTTCCCATTGGACAAATAATAACTATTCATAATAACTATTCAACGACGGCTTTTTTATGTCATAATTGTAATTTGCTGTGGGTTATACGAACTAGATCGTGTCTGAAGCCTCAAAGGGCCATTACCTCTATACCCCTACTAATTTTTCTAATTGATACAGTGGCTTTGTCTAATTTGATACGGTGGCTCTTGTCAAGATTGTCTGAGACCCTCATTTATAGTCTTAGAAAAATTATTTTGGTTAAATAATTTTAATTTTGGTCACAGTCCTGCACTAGCCTCCATGATTTTTAAAAGAATGATTAGAAAGCTGATGGAAAGGGCTATGTTAACACAATATTTTGATTCCTACCAAAAAAAGGAACACCTTAGAGTACGGAACAAAATAACACATACTAGAGATTTGAGTGATAAAACTAATGCCCCCGCATTGATAAAAACAAAAACTTCACTGTTTAATGTGTTTGGATGATTTTTTTTTTTTATTTGCTCATCTTAGTAATTTGTAAATCTTGTAATCAGTTTCATGTTCTATATTATGTTTGATATACTAAGTTTAATATACATATTTTTTTATTAAGTTCTATTATATAATTGATATATTAATTAGTTTCACATTGTAATCAGTTCGTACTTTATACTAGTTAAATTAAAATCTTAAATCTTAAATTAAGTTGAATTAAAATCAAGTAGTTGTGGGCATCAAGCCATGGCTAATTGTAGAAAAAGCCAAGACAGATAGTCCGATTGAGTGAGAGGCAAATCTGGCATAAGCCCTAATTAGGATTGCATAAAAATGATGTCAGTTCATTTGTTAAAAAAAAAAAAAATTCTATCTATCATCCGTCCATGCATAATTCCTAGGGTAGAACTAAGGTAGATAGTCACATAATTAAGATAGTCGTAGAGACTATAATTTTCCAAGTGTTTGGTTAAATGGCACGGGTAAACGGCGGGATTAAGTATGACTCTTATTGGACAAATACTTGTTTGTTAGCTTTTAGAAAGGCACGCCCGCCCAGTCTCAGGCAGGTTGACCAGGAATTTAAAATTGACACAGGACCGTTAGATTGCCTAGAATGAGAGGTAAACAAGGCACGCCTACCAATGGTCTTAGCCATTTTGACCAAGAATTGAGAATTCACTCAGGACCGCTAATTTGCGTGGAATGACAGGCAAACAAGCGTCCAAAGCTAAATTAGGCCCATTTGCATTGAGTGTCAGATAAGGCGATTCATTCAATTCATAAACTTAGACCTTTACACTAATAAAACTTAATTCAATGTTAGTTGACCAACAAATTGCCTGGAATTGTAAGGGGAACAAGTGTCAAAAGCCTAAAAGGGCCTGTCTGACTAGAGTGTTAGGCGAATGAACCTATTTATAATATAAGACAGTTGGGCTAACAAAAATGAATTAAATATTGGTTGACCAATATTTAGTTTATGCTCTGTGTTTATTTCATTGGTTTGACTGTCTAGGCTTGTCACAAGCTCAGAGAGTTTTACCAACAAAATGCCGTTAGATTGCACTTAATTTTCTTGATGGTTGGCAGTGGTAGCCCTCCATATGACGTGAACTGTCTCCTTTTTTCTTACGCTCTAGTAGTGTATAATTAAAAACCAAACATCTATAAAAAAAAAACCTCTCTGTGTGTCCCAAAAACGTTTGATTGTGAAATGCCCGAGCTTCTTTTTAAGTTCACTAGCTGTTTTGACCAATTGAACTGTGTTTTTGTTTTCACTTTATAGTGATGGGATATCGGAAATAAAGCAAGATATCCCATAAAGGCAGGTACTTTTTGTGCTGAAGAGATCTAACTACCTTAAATTGCAATAACAATCCCGACCTCGTTTTTTCCCTATTTAGGCATGTTTTTTGTCTGTTTTGTTTTTCAAGAAAAAAAATGGTTTGGAAATGGTGGAAAAGACAAGCTCTACATTTTGCTTACAATAAAGAATTTTGTGCAGTAATATAAAGGCAGATACATTCTTCGCTGTAGGTATGAGATCTAATAACTTTGGATGGTTTACAACAATCCAACCAGGTTTTTTGTTGTTTCTAGTTAGATTTTTTTTTTCAAGAAAGAAACGATTGGAAAAGGCTGGAAATGGGTAAGCTTTTCTACTGTGAAGGGTTTTGCACAGTAATGCTCAGAGAACTGCATTTACAGACTATTGTATTTGAATTTATGAGCATCTGAGAAGTTTTTGAATTTATCGAGCAGTTACACGTATCCGTACATAGACTAAGATTACCCCCTAAGTTCAATCCAAAGGTCCTCTTGGGAAAATAAGAAATACAGCCTGAAAGCTGCACTTTGTGTGTTTTGGACAGGCTTGTATCTTGCTCCTTTGAAAGACCAAGAATGTACATTATTGTCGAATTTACTAACATTTTGAAGCATATATAACGCTATTCTTTTCAAATCATTATTTAGAATATTAATTGTTTTCGAATTACCAGAAATTTTATCCTTATGAATTTAATATAATAATAATAATTTATTTATGGCTTTTAATATATACAATGTCACTTTCGAGGAGTGAGGTATCGAAAACAAAAAGAAAAACCAAAAAATGTACGGCAAAAAGAATATCTTTCTTCCAATGAATTGATCAGAAATTAATCGTTATAGAGGCCTTTTTAAGAGTCAAAAGTGATCGGAGGGAACTAGCCCCTACCCCCCATCGCGTTCTTTATCCAAAATGCGTCCAATAAAAATTTTGAGGTAACCATTTTATTCAAAATAGTCTAAAGATCATATAACAAGGCCTTCAGGGTAGAAACAAACTCCCAAAATCCGGGGTCAAGGGCCGTAAGATATGCCCCAGGAGCATATGAAGTTCTTATGGAAGGGATACATAAATAGCTAAACTTTTTGTTGTAGAAAAAAAAACTATGAAGCAGGGTTAATCTAAGCCAAGGAGCTGTATTTAATGGCTGAATGAGAGTTTTCCGTTTTTTTTCTTGCGCTTCCTTTCAGTAGTACTAAAACCTTTAAAGTCTAAAACAAACATAAATATTCGTGTATAAAATCAAGCAAATTTTAAATCTCCCCCTTATCAATTAATCATTAAGTTTTAGTAGTTAATACTGAACATATTTTATTTTAAAGTCTTTTTATTTTATTTTATATTTTTATTTTATATTTTATTTTATTTTATACGTTCTGAGACTGAACTAGCTATACATGACGCTTGGAAAAGAAAGGACGAATATGAAGAAAAAAATAATTAAGATACCAAACGAGGATGGTTTTGACTTGTGTTTTATTTATTAATTTCTCTTTCGTGGTATGGTTTACTGCAATAAGTTTTTTTTTTTTTCTTTATATATGCCATCTTTCCTTTTCCCCTTTTTTTCGACCGCTGAGAACGGCTTAGCGGAGGTTTTTGTCAAAACATCTGCTTTGTCTTTGTGTTTTCCCCCCACAGGCTGAAAATCGCCCTCATTTGGCTTGTTTGTTCATTTTCATTTCCTGTTTTTCTTTGTATTCTTTATTTTTGTCGAATGAATTGATAATTAAAGGACTTCTAAATGTTTCAGGAATTGGGTATAGATTGTTTTATGCCAGCTAACGGTGAGACAGCAGTTATTAAAACCGCTCTGCCTGTCCGTGCTGTGATTGATCAAGGGCTTTTAATGAAGAGCAAACAAAAGTATGAAATGAATCCACCCGATCCGAAAAGACCTTGTTTGGTTCATGGTGTTTTGGTAGTTAAAGATGATGTAAGTGGTCCTTTGGTGCTTTTTTTCATTAGAGTGGGATGTTTTGTTTTTTCTTCATGATTTGAGGCTCTAGTGTCAATAAGAAAATCATTAGTGCCATCTATTATTTGGTATTTCTTTGCTCGTTTTTCTAGCTTTATAACTCTGTTTTTCAGAAACTGATATCAGATGCTTATTACTACACTAATTTTGCCAATCTCAAATAATTTTCCCAGCGAAAAATAAGGTTTCTAATTTGAAATTTTTGTTTGAGTTTTTTTTTATAGTTTTGTTGAAAAGTGCCAGGAACGCGGAAATAGGTATTTACACACCAAAAGTATCTTAAAAACTTGTAAAAAAAAACAACACAAATCCATTTTTATTGAAAAGACTTCCTTCTGAGCTTTTGCAATTTTTGGCTGTAGCGGGCGCAAAAAAAAAGAAAAAAAAGAAGAAGAAATAAAATGTAGGCGAACAATCATCAAAATTAGGCTAAAAACAAATGGCATCAAAAAGTTTGAAAAGGTTTAGCTTTCCTTTGAAACGATAGTTGGCTGTTGGGAACCATCAAATTCTTATTGTTTAAGTTTTTACGGACGGAAGTGCTGTCATTCTACGATTTTTTTTTGATTTTTTTATCTTCCAAGTGTAAAACTACCGCAAATCACCATTAATAAATAAATGAAACCAAAAGCCAAAAGAAATTATATAGATAGCCTACTCTAACTCAAAACAAGCAAAAATTTGAAGGAATAGGGCTGACAACACCCACGTCTTCTCAAGACCAGAACAAAATTTGCACTTCACTAAAAACAAAAAAGAGAAATGACCGTGTATTGTCAGTTTAATGTATATTTATTCATTGTAGTCTTAATACATCTTTTATTTATTGAACTAAAAAAAAGTGAAAATATTAAAATATGTTTTATTTTTAGTAAAGTACAAATTATGCTCTGGTCATGAGGAGGTCTGGGGGTTGTCAGCCCTACTCATGTTTATTTTTGCTTGCTTTGAGTTTGAATCCGTTATTTATTAAATTTCTATTCGTTTTAAATTTAATTCATTTATTGATGGTGATTTGTGGTAGTATTACGCTTAAAAAATTATTTGAATTTATTTTTACTAATTTTTGGCTTAATGAGGTCTGTACTATTCTTTGACAAACTTGTTTTGTGGAAAAAGTTTTTAAATTAATTTCTGTTCATTTTTATGAACCATAGCCGAAAACCAACGAAAATCACTATTTCGCATGGAAAGCTGTGACGTCTCTCCTTTTATTCTCTTGCTCCCTTTTTTTCTGTCGCCGCTGCGAGAGGGCGGAGGCTAAAACACTGAAGGGAGATGTTTAAGGGCTCATTTGAAAGGAAATGGCTATATACACGTGTTTTTGAAGTAACAAACCATAGTATTAAAAATGAAATACATTTTTGACAAAAACTATATATTCATATAAAGATGATGCAGTTATAAAAAAAAATATAATGAATGATGCAAAACACAACAAAATTGCTACATTCATGTAAATGTAACAAACAGATGCACTAAAATTCTCATTCCCAAAAGTTGCAGTTACTAAAGCACTCTTTTACACTTAATAAAGGAGTATAGTACTAATATCCTAATTATGGTAAAAAATAGTTAATTCTTCTTCATAATGGCGTTGGTGGGTTTAAATGACATAATCATTTATCAAAACTGTCACTGAGTTTGTCACTAAATTACCATTACAAGGCAACTTTTCATCTGTCAGCCCTTTTCGCACATGAATGCTCCTTTTTGCCTATTGCGGCCACAATGACGTCAATGAGAACTTCACCGATTATTTTGAAGATATTTTATAGACTTTATATCAAATCATAAATGATGTGACAGTATTTTGCTATTACAAAGGAACTTTTATTTTATTCACCGTTTTTTTCATACACGAATGCACCTTTTTTGTTATAGAGACCTCAATGACGTCAGTTAGACTCCCTGAATTATGTGCTTTTTCTGTCTAAGTACACTAGTTCACAGGCCAATAGCAGAAAATTCTGACAAAACTTGACATTAAAGGTGAACAGAATATGTGGCTCATAACCAACAGCATGGTGATTCTCTATTTCTCTAAATTGACACGGAGAGGCCAATTTTCACTAAGAGGCCATAATATTAAACTAAATTGACACAGAGACTAATTTCCTTCAAAAAGTAAAAGACCAATTTTCTTCTGTTTCTGGGACTAAGCAGGCTTATGGACATATTACCTTCCCTAAGTATCGATAAACACTTCTTCTTAACATGTACACGGCGATCTTATCATTTGTAATTTGGCTCATTACTGAATGAGATCAAGATAGCTTTGGATAAGTTGTAAAAGGTTTCCTTTATTGATTAATCTTATAGAGTAGTATCTATCTTATTCAGATATTTATCTTGTTTAGAAATCAAATTGACAAAATATCTGCATCTTTATTCTTTAAACAGTGAAGTCGGTATTTATCATTTCAGTTTCAGGAGTTGTCATGTCTATTTCAGTAGTTGTCATGTCAATTTCAGTACTTGTTATTTTCTCATTTTTTAATCTATCTTGTTGTCATATTTATCTTATTCTTTGTTTTATTCTTCTCATTTATTGAATTTATATAGTGAGCTGACTATATTTTTTTTACCAAGTCGTCAGAAATAATAAGGGGGCCAAGGGCGTGTCCACAATTTTTGTTTGGGAGAGGCTTACAAAAAAAAATATGCAGATTGGATACATTTTTCGTTTAAATGCATTTTAGTTACATTTTTACGTAACAAACAAAAATTTCGGGCTTAAGCGGGGGGGGGGGGGCTTCCGAAAATTACTTTTGATGGCCGTGTACATGGTTCACATCCTGAAGACTGTCCTTCAAAGAGACGGAAAAAAACTGGTTTCGTCGATGAGTCTGAGGCACCTTCTTCGCCACGAAAACGATAGAAGTTCAAATAAGAAATACGTCTACTGTCAAATGAAAAAGGAGGCCTTGAAAATACATTAAAAATAAGGGGCTTAGCTCCAGCATTTTTATTTGGGGGCAAAAGGGTCCACATCCAGAGTTTCAAGTGTCATGGGCTATATAATGATTTTTTTCTCCAAATTATTGGGGGGAGTTCCCTCTTGACCTACTCCCAAAACGACGCCACTGTTGAGAATGCAAGTTAAACACCTTTATGCACAGCTGTACCCTACTCATTTCTTTCAATCTTTTTAAAGTTAACTGTTTTTAATTACACACACGACAATATTTTGTTTGGACGTTGTTAGAAGAAGGGGGATTGAACCCCGCCCATAAAATAACCGGGTTGGAAATGGAATTGTTTTGTGCTATATAATGGTTGCTTAGAAGCATTCTTTTGTTTAATAGTTAGCCCCCTTTCCACATTATCCCTATTTTGTTTTTACTTTCACAGCTAATTGTGTTGCGAGAGCAACACTTTGGTTTTGTCCCGTTTTTTTTTTTTTTTTTTTTTTTTTTTCCTATGCCGCCGATCTCAGCTTATTCCTGGAAACTGGTAAGGGTCTAACCTGTGCGGTTTTTACGGAAAGTGTGGACCTCAGGCCGGATTGATGAATATGACATTACATTTTGGAAAGCTCCGTAGAACTCTTGCCTGGGGCCAAAAAGGATGGTTTTTGCTTGTCCTCGAGCCAGAGCCTATGGTGTGCGAAGTGAAGTGGAGTTATATAGCCTATGTCAGAGAGGAGTATCTGAAGTTGTGCAGCCAAGCTTTCGTTTCATCAAACCATGTTTCTGCTTTCGAGTGGAAAGCTCCGTTCTAGCAGGCAAGCAGGCAGGCACCAGTTTCAAATTGAAGATGGACTAAAATCTATAAGTGTTAAATATATGCGGTAGTTCCCCGGCCCCACAGCCAATATATCTTCTTTGAGTGATAAATAGAAAAATTTACAGAAACAAAAAAGTGCGATTTTCCCACGGGTCCGAAAGTGCTGCCATCTATTGTTTCTAGCCATTTCTGTTCGTGATTTCAGCTGACTTTACCATTCTTTTTTTTCTACTTGGGATTGCAATAGAGAAATGGTATCAGATATACCTCTTAAACTTTAAAAGTTCTCTCATTGCTAAAGAAATTAGAGCTTATCCTTTGCTCCTTTCTAAGTGGTGGTGTTAGAAAGTTGGCCTCCGGCAAAAAAGTCAACTTTTGAACTAAGACAGATAGAATTTTTTTTTCAATGACAATCGATAGACCTTGATGAACTGATCAAAGTATATGTCATCCATTTTTTGTTACAAAAATTCCTTCATGACATACACCAGTTTGAAAGTTTCAAGGGGTTGACAACTTCAGTGGTAAGGTACACACTTGAACCAAAAATAGGCCGATACCAATTGTGAGATATGTAGGGGACTTCCAAGCAACAGTCGATTATTAGCCTATAATCATCTTTGGCAATGAGGGGTTTGCAACTTTTGCTGATTGGTGTACCTATTATCTGTTTCTGGTGTAATTGATGGTAAGAACAACTTGGTTCCCGATTGTAAGACATGTAGGGGAGTTGTAAGTAATAATCGGCTGTTAGGCTACAATGACTTCAGCGACAAGGGGTTTGGAACTTTTGCTAGTTGGTGTACCCATTATTTGTTTCCGGTGAACTTGGATGTATATCCCGGGAGAGGGACTTGTAAGTAAGAATCGGTTGCTAGAGGAGGCTCACGAGGGGCTACAAATTTGTGCAAATTGGTACACATCTATGGAATCAGGGACCCATAAATTTCCTGTAATGACTCGCCATCCAATAATAAGCGATCCTGGATGGCGAGTCATTACAGGAAATTTATGGGTCCCTGATGGTATTTTGATCCTGAAAAGTTACAGATAGCTTTATAATACCAACTAGATTACATAAGATAATGTTCCAAGTTTCCATCCGTCACGATGTCTACGATTGAAAAGGATAAAGTTCAACTGGCTGCAAACTCAATTTAGTCCCTTTTTCCGATATTCTTTTGCTGTTGTTTTTTCAACGCTGAAGAATTTGATCATGTGATTACTGATTGTGTTCTTCTTTGAATATGCCGTTTTGAAAGCTTTGATAGTTTTGACAACTTCAGCATTTAACCGATAGCGAAGAAACAAAACCAAAGTGTTGCTCTCGCAACACTTTAATCGACAAAGCCGGACAAAGGTTGCCGCAACACTTCACGTTGCCCAGGCAACGTAGGTCTAGTTATTAATGTATACTAACACATACATTGCTAGTCTCTCTCACTAGGAATTTCAAGGGATACAAAAAAGTGCGTTGAGCGCTTCCTGCTGATTTCTGGGATTTCCCAGGGCATTGCAAACTGATACAAAATGCATATGCCCACGGATGCCCCAAATTTTTGCAGATACTTGTTAAAAATGTTCAACTGGTTTGGCTGGATAAGGAGATCTTTCCCTCAGTACCTTGGGACTTAGCAGGCCAGTAGGAAATATAAACACCACTGTTCCACGAAGCCCCTAGGCAACAAAGGTTTTACGGACCTTTGTCTCGAGTTTTACCCTTCCAAAAGTCTCGAATTTGAAAATTCTATGGACGAATTCCCTCCTCTCCCCCTTATACGGAATCATTTCTGTTTGTTATCATTAAAAAAACTGTTTTTGATTTTATTTATTTCTTATAGTTTTCCACATAATCCTAGGAAATCCCCCCCCCCCCTGGAAATCCTCCATGGAAAATCATCTCACGGAAATATCCTGCCGCGTAAAATTATACCCCAGGAAATTACCCTCGGATAATTCCATTCTTGTTGTGATCCCCCCCCCCCCCCGGAAAATTTTTTACTTGCGATTCCGCCTGAAAAATACTCCTTAGTATATTTTCATTAGAAGAAAGGCTTGTTTTCTGTTGAATTTCTGAGCTTTGTTCCGGTCGTGGCATAATACCCCCTGTATGTTAAATTTTTTTCACATAGGGGGAAATATCCCCCTCTCCCTGCCAATGAAAAGGATCTTCCTTGGGAAATGCCCATGAAAAATTTCTCCTATAATTTCTCCTGGGAGAATTTCTCCCATGGGAAATCCCCCTGATAATTCCAACTCCGCCGTAAATTTCCCCGGATAATCCCCCAGAGCATCTCCACATTAAGATGAGGTGCCAACGAGAAAGCAATACATATAAAACGAATTCCGTATATGGATTTTTGAAACTTCCTCTGTGAATAATTTCCACATTAAAGTTCAACCCGCAAAGGCTCTGGGGGATAGTGTCCTCCCCAAAGACAGTTATTGAGCCTTTTATCTATACTGAACAAAATGGCTATCTCTAAATTTTGATCAGACGACTTTGAGGAAAATAACGTGGAATGGGGGCTAGTTAGCCTAAATTTTGTTGTCACTTAAGAAGAGCACTAGAACTTTCAGTTTCCGTTAGCCCATGAACCCCCTCCCAATGTCCCTAGGCTCATTGGGTCGATACTATCAGCCCTGGGTAGAAAAAAAAAATCTTTTATCTTTCTTCTGGTAAAAAATACAAAGTTCCAATTTTTACAGGTGGAAGCTTGAAAATATCTACAGAAGAAATCTCTGATGCGCTGTATCTGATGGTTTAATTTTCAATAAGACTCCTTGACTTTTGGGGATATTTGCACTCTTTTTCAATAATCGGAAAAATTTTCTCAGGCTCGTAACTTTTGATGGGTAAGATTAAAAAAGCTAAATCTTTTGATCTATCTATTGGTATCAAAATTCTGTTTAGCAAATTCTAAATAAAATTTCGTTTTTGGCCGAGTCACTCCATATTCGCAATTATTTCCACGACCTGCTTGATTAAAAAGTAGGTGCCAAAATGTTGTTTTTATTTTAAAATTTTTTAATCTAGGTAAATCTGTTTGATTTTTAAAATGTAGAATACTTGTTTAAAATTCTGGTATTTACTATTGCTTAATAGTGTTACTTTTGATTCGATTTACTTTCCTCGGAAAAATTGTCAACTTCGGCCCTCACAGTTTATACTAATTCTTAATACATCATAAACGAATAAGCCAAATTTAGTTTTAGTTGAACAACAACTGGGAAGAGCCATTTTCTATGGAGAGTATGCAATACAAGAACTGGACCTATTCAGAGAGGAGAAGTGGAAATATCATAATCTGGGTGTTATTGAGCTAGCTCCAACTGCGTATTCCCGAGAAGCTTAAATTGAGCCAGTAAGCGTAGACTTGATATTTTTTTCCTTTTTCTCTTTTTGTGACTTAGAATATTAACAAATCGAGAAACTTAGCCTCCCAATGAGGATGAACTGGTTTTCGTTTCTTATATCGTCAATAAGCCTGACCTTCGGACAAGTACGTTTAAAGAAATTATTTTCACGTGAAGATGGTTAAAATTTAAAAAAAAAGGATTTTATAAGCAAATTGGATAATGAAGTCGACAGTAAACATAAGACCCGCCATCAGGGGCGGGTTGAATTTTTGAGTGAACGTGGGGTGGGAACACGGGCTTTTTTTGAAAAAATGGGCTTATTATCGTATTTTGTATTTGTTTAATGAAACAGGTATCGTAGCACTCACAAATGAAGAGTAAATTACGCTACTTTTACGATCACAAAATGATCACTTGTTAGCTACACTTACAAAATATGGCACAACTTTCAATTCACCTGTTAAATGCACTTAGGAAATATGGTACAAAGGAGTTTGCGAATCTGTTTGTACGGCACTTGACTGGTTCTAATTTCTTGTAATGCCTAGCATGTCTGCTGATTGATGCGGATGGTGGAAGTATGGATCGGTGCTTCTCGTTTGTTAATAGTGATTTCCCAAATTTCATTATTAGCTCATGTCTTCGATGGAATAAGGTGGGTAAATTCAAGAGCTCAAGGGCACTTTCATTGTTGCTGAAATAGGGTCCGATTATTATCTTAGTAGTGTGTTTTTGACCATCTTCTAGTTAGCTGCCATGTAAGCTGTGTTCTGAGTTTTGGGACCACAAATGGAGCAGCAATACTGAAGGATAGGACTGATGTAGGTTGTATACGCCAGCAGAAGCTGACGATCAGAAAAGCCTAACCTGCGCATACTTGTTAAACTCTGGATCCAGTAGTGATCTTTGTGCACAGTACTGTCTACATGCAGCTTAAACGAGCAGTCACATGTAAATGTTACGCCTAGGATTGTTGCAGAGGAAACAATTGGAGTCGATTAAATCGTAAAACTTTTGATTACTGTTCATTTACTTGTAGACTATTCGACTTACACTGGTTGATAAAGTCTTTGAAGAAACTTGGGTCAGACTGCTGCTTTGCTACTGCATTTTTAACTATATGTTTGAGAAACGCACATAAGTCATAAACAGTCTTGAAACGCTCTTCAGATTCTACAAGGATGGGGTATGACGCCAAGAAATAAAAGAGTTGCTAATTTCGTTCCTTGAGGGCAGCCGCAGGTTAGTTCTGACCACTCAGAGCAGGTATCTTCTGCAAACAAAGGGTATACTGATTCCTGTCTTCCCTTTAAAAATTCTCTCACTAATAGTAGTATTTGTTTTTAGTGCCAATTTCTTTTAGATCTGTCAATGCAGTCATGTGTTTGATAAGGTCGAATGCTTTTCAGTAGTCTGCCAATAATAAGTCGACAACTATTAGAAGTTTCCAACCACTTGACGATTAAGTGATACATTTGTACTATATGCATTGCCGTGCTATTGCTTCATATGCAACCATATTGGTACGGCTTGATCCCAGGATCAATTTGTTGTAACAAAGAATGGTAGATAAAACCCTCAGCTACTTCTACTAAGTTAGGAGTTATCGATATTGGTCTCAGTCGGTCACAGGTCTGGGGTATCTTGACTTTCGGTATGACACGGACATATGCAGCTTTCCACATTTTCGGAAATATTTGTTCTAAGAAACATTGGTTTATCACTGGTGGGAGAGGCTAAAACAGGTGAGTACTATTTCAATGATTTTACAGGGAGTTCACCTGGGTATGAAGCAGTTGTTCCATAGCCGTCCGATTCCATAGTGAACTGCCATTTCTGACACTTCTACGATTTCATCTGTACTATTGTTGTTAATGATGTCACACATTTGTTCCCCACTTACGTTTGGGTGGGTAGTACAAATCTAATTAAAGAATTCGTTGACTTCTGAGGCTTTATTCAGACTACCATCTAGGTTATCGATTCGTGCTCCGTTTCCTTTCTTTTTCCTACTTAGCCCCGTTTTACTGCGTCATGCCAAATGTAAGATTCTGACTTGAGGAGTGGTGCTATTTTTTCGCGTACATATCTTTTTCGGGAAGCTCGGAGGGCTGAAACGACTTTGTTTCTCATCTTATTCGCATTCAGTGTGTCTCTTGAAGCATGGAGTTTACATTGTTTATAAATATATATGTCCAATCACGGTTTATCCGTCTCACATATCGTGCGTTCTTTTACGTTCGTTTACGACAAGATCCCTTTTTAACGCATGGAAGGGTATTCTGCATCACTCTCCGCTTATGGTTCATTTACATATTGCGGAAATCTGTCCGGATCTAGTCCGGAAATCAATCCTTGCGGAGATTTTTTCCGTTTCCGTGCTTGAAAAACCCTCCAGATTTCCGCAACGTTTTGGTCCATTCAGGACGGATTCTTGGTAAGGTTTTCAGATGAATAAAACCATGACTATGATGGGAAATCAAAATCTTTGTTGTTTCAGACTATTTTTTCTCTCCCTCTCTCTTTTTGTCTTCTGTACCTCCTTCGCAGCATAAGGAATAAAGTGAGAGTCAAATTAGCCAGTATTCTTTCTTTTAGAGCTTGTCTTCATCCACGCTGATATATATATTTGAAAACTCTGCCTTAAAACGTAACGTTTACTGGGACTTCGTTCGAAAAGATACGGACAGATTTCTGCACGGATTTCCGCAATGGGTAAAGGAACCATTAGCGAATTTATTTTCGCTTGGTTCTGCAAGTGCACCCTGCGTTTAGATAGGATGCAAGCAGAATAGCGCTTATTTAAGGGAATTTAATTGTCAGGTTTCTTATTCCAATTGCTGCTATATAACTTTAATAATTAATTTTGACTATTTTTGACTGCCTTTTGTCTCTGTTCGAATGAGCTATTTGCTTTTTGAAAAAAAAAATATCTATTTGAAATTATTATCCAACTTCTAATTTTATTTAAAATTAATTTTTTTTTTTTGCTCGGGTTGAAATTGTACGTGTTTATCAACGTCCTTG
This sequence comes from Artemia franciscana, assembly GCF_032884065.1. NCBI lineage: Eukaryota > Metazoa > Arthropoda > Branchiopoda > Anostraca > Artemiidae > Artemia > Artemia franciscana. The sequence continues at coordinate 20,812 of NW_027063134.1, forward strand.
TTAGTTTTCATTATTCGTAAACTGATACAATAAATTTGCTTTAATTTTATGTTTAAAAACAAAGAGAGAAAAATCTCAAAATAAAGAACGAAATAACGACTCTGCAACCAAGGCTGTATCCAGAGGGGTCATGGGGCTTGACCTCCCCCTGAAATGTTTAATTGACTTGTAAAAATGGATATAATTAATATTTTTATGCGTTTGTAAAGTCTTTTCTTATAGTCTTTTCTTCTTCTTTTTTTTGCTCAGACTAAGGTAAGACTTGGATTATATGCAAATTTATGTTTTTTGGATATATTTGACAGATCTGTGTGAAAAATTTTGGTTGATACTAAATTAGTGAGCTTTTATTGTCCAGACCTTAGATTATTTTTCATGTGGTTGCCTCTTTTATCAAGGTCTTTTCTCCATAGTACACGCCTGGGTTTAAAATTTCAAAGAAAAAAGAACGAATAGATTAGATGCAACTTACCTTTCTCTTCCAGAACATAGTTTAATCACAGATAAACAAAGTTATAATAATCAAAAAAGGTCGTAGCTCAGAAACTCTTTTTACGGCTATTTATTTTGTACAAAGGATCAATTAGCCTCTGCGTTTTTTTATTTATTAGGCTCTATGGCTGAAGAAACTGTTTAATCAAATGAAAAATTTCCGTTTATGGATTAGCAGAAATGTAATATCGGTACTTTTTATAATAATACTTTTTAGAAAAGTATTTAAAACACATACTTTATAAAATCCAGCTTTTTATCAAAATTTTAGTAGGATTTCTCTGACAATGTTGCTTGAACGTTTTGCTTGACTAGACTCGTCTTCTTTTTTACGCCTTACATTAATTATGAAGCTATCTTGTAAATAATGTATTGCAACTGTACCAAAAAATTTTATATGATAATAAACCAAAAATATTTTATGTCTTCAGCTCGTGGTTGTTAATAGTATAGACTAGTGTATCCATAGGAATGAGCTATATTAAGTTATGAAGTAAATAAAGAGTTCACAGCTGTTGAAACATTATGACGCATAAACCTGTAGCTAAAAACAGGTGAAGTTTGGTGGATCACGCGAAATTGATGTTTTACCTTGAAAGCAGAACAGGGTGAACCAAAGGTAAGCAAGGAATGTAAAAATAGAGTTAGACTAGAGGCAAAACTTTGTCTGACTTTTTCAGAAAGAACTGTTTCATCATGTGTAGTACTGAAGCCCGTACTTCAATTTGTAGCACTTTTGTGATTCAATTTTTCTTTTTGTCATGGACGAAATGATGTAGATTTTTAAAAGAGGCAGATGAATTTACAAAAAGTGTGGATCGTATTTTTCCGTATTTGTTTCGAAAGATTTGTGCGAATTTTGATTTAACCAGGACAACCTTTTTGCTATGTTTGTTTTGGAAAATTGACGCTAAGTTCGAAATAACCGAAAGAAAAAAAACTGATCTAAAACTAAAACAACTACACTTAGTGAGCCACACTTATTTAACTTTAGCACCAAAAATTGTTGGGAAACATACAAATTTAGTAATTTATGTCTGTGAAACATACAAATTTAGGCAATTATAGCGCTTTAGGAACTGACCATGATGGCAATCCTGGTTTTGAACGGCTCGGGCGTATTTTGGTGAGTTGTTCGTTTCACTTTAAGGCAGCACTGAGTTTGAGTGTTGCTTCTAAAGGTAGATCTATATCTAATAGAAAGAAGTTATCGTCAATAGTTTTTACTGTTCTTTCGCTTATGTTCTGTTTTTCGCTTGAAGTCACATTGGATGTAGATGCCTCTATGTTTGAATTTTATATTTTATAGAAATCTGTAATGCAAATAATGAGGACGAATGCCAACAGCCGTCGTATTCATGATTTGTTATATAGCCACAGTGGTCATATTTATGTATGTGGAGATGCTAACCTGGCCAATGAAGTCAAATCGGCTGTGGTTTCAATATTTCAAGAACAAGAAAATATCGATCTGGATGAAGCTGCATCGGTTGTAGACAACCTCTTTGTAAGCTTCTTGCCTGTTTGTCTTTTCATTGCCACCCTCTTTTCAATCCCAGGGCATTAGTAATGCAAGCTTGCAATCAAAAACTGCTTAGGGATTTTTAATTTTTCCTACATACTCTTCCACTTCCACTTGCTAAACTCTTCCACTTGCTAAAACTAGTATTGAAATTCTCTTCTTATGTTAATTTTCTTGCAAATCAAATTTTAAGCTTAATTTTGCGTGAGGGCAGGCTAAGGTTAAGGGTATTCCCACTGTCATAAGTTCTCACCTTCAGCCCTGGACCCTAAGGTCCTAGTTCTATCCCTCCAGCCCTAGATTCAAGAAATCAAATTTGGTTGGATTCCAGAGTTTATGACTCTCAATGCTTCTTTACATTTAGGAATACTAAATTAAGTGTATAAATTCGTTTGTATCTTGATAAGAGCATAAAATTTTAATATATTCAAAAATGGGTGTCGTGTCTTTTAGCTTAGTACTGTTCAGCAGTTAAAATCATGCCTTTAATCTTAATTTTGCATAATGATAGGCTGGGTAGAAAAATTGAAGCTATTCTCGTGTTATGAGATGGTTTAGGGTTATAATTTCATACCTGTATCCCTGAAACAGTAATCCTGTCTGCCTGGGCTCATTGTGGTGCTGAGATGGGCTTTTCATGAGCTCGCCAAATTAAAATGGGGCCTATAAACATAGCTTCATGATAAACTTGAGGAGTTGCATCTTACGAGATAATAATAGCCTTGTTAAATACACAGCATTGCATTGGATTTGATTAATGCATTTTTTTTTTTTTTTTTTTTTTGGCTTGCTTTTGTTTTGGTGTCCTTTTTTTGGGATGAATCACCTCTTCATAGCTTTGTTATAATTCTAATTTTAAAAGCAAAGAACTCAGTTCTATGAAAACTTTATCTAGACTTTTTCCTTCTACTATCAAAAGTTTTGGTTTGAAAAAAGAAATATTTCTAAATGAATTTGAAATCAAATGCATTCAGAGAGTATAAATTACTATCCTACTGGAACTATCCTAGCATAAACTTATTTGGGTTATTTTAGTATAAAAATACTTTATCCTTGATTTATAATAAATCCAAGAAAAAATATAATGAATCTACAGAATACGCTGTGGTACGATTATGAATTCTATAATCTTTATGTTTCCATAATTTTTTTCCCTTTTTTCATCTTGTTTAGTTATGTTATGTGGTACAAGATTTTTTTAGATATCAAAATATCAGTGCAATTAATTTCCTCTCCATCATAACGAGGTAAGAACTACAATAAAATATACTCAGATAATATTTGTAAAAAAAAAACTTTTTTTGTCGAGGCTGTTGTTTCAAGTGCAAGTTATATTTTCAGTTTAATAGTAAAACACGCGGCTAACAGTGTAGGTATGTGTGTGTGTATCAATTCGATACAAATTCTTCTGTATGTGCAGTTTTTTGGACCATCCCATGTCAAAAAAGTAACTTTTTAGTTATACTTGCCTTTTCACCTCTTCCTGATGTTATCTCCATTATTTTGTAGCTGTAACAATTGAATGAAATATTTAAAAAATGTTTTTTATTTAATGTCCAGCCTGGATCTGACACTTTTTAAATTTATAATTCTCTTTGTTTCCTTTTTTGTTTGAGAGTTAAACCATTCAAGTCAAAAGCACTTTTTTCTGTATCTGTGTATCTACAGTCCTATAAAGTTGCTTGTATTCTTCAATGACATCCAAAAATAAGCAGAGGTAAATCAATCCCCCGTTGTTACAAAATTGGGAATAAACATATTTTAAAATCACTCAACATATCTTAATGCCACCGGTCAGTAGATCCGATAAATATGTTGTCAGGGGAAAAGGAATGAAGAAAAGGCAGGGGAAAGGGTATACTTTATGATGTTCGAGTAAAGAGTTGCTATGTTTCTAATTAATTATGTATTATTTTAGAATAGCGGCCGTTACCATGAGGACATTCTGTGTATTACTGTTGGTGCACGAAAATCTCACTTGGAATGTAACAGACAAGCCCTTGATGAAGAATAGTACTGTCTGATTCAATTGTTAGTTCAGTGTTCAAATGTTTATTTGATTTGAAGCCGTTTTATTTTTTTGAAAGTGCGAATTTCCCCGAAATTTGTCGATTTTAACTGTATTTTAAATTATTCATCTTAATAAACATATAAACCATAAAATAATATCTATCAATTTCTTTTTTCTTTTTTTGGAATGGTTGGACTGCTTTCTATTATTTAGGGACAATTATTGATTGGTCGTAACCTATTTTAACTATCTTTTGATGTACACTTCTTGTAATTTCTAATGGAAAAATAGACAACTTTAAGAGTCGATTTTTTTGAATTTTCCTCTGCAAATGAAAGCGGCTAGTTGACGAACGAAAATTTCTGTTACATTTTAAATTTAGTTCTGCCATTTTGGACCTTCGGCTTAGTAACTAGAGTAAAGGGGTACATGATGTGCTGCTGTATATCTCTTGTAGTAGATGTTATTTCTGCTTCGGAGCAACGCTGGTTTTGTTTTGCTTTATTGTGTCTGATCAGCGGTCTGCAGCTCAAAAATGGAAAGAGATGAGAATCTGAAAGTTTTTTTTTGTACTAACATCGCGAGTTTTCTGATTAGTTTTCTAATGAATTTCTTTTTCTCATCGCCTGCAAAAAAGTGTGATTTTTACACAAAAGTGCCAATATTCGTAGATCTAAAAGTGAATTGCTCACGAATCACGTTAGTTGTCTTGTGTCAGGTGTTGTTAACACTCAGGTGTATTTGCCTCAAATTCTGGCTACAATTATGGGCAGATTGTGGGAAGTCACGCTCCGGAGTAGTCAACACTGTTCGTATTTACACGAAACGTAACTTTTCCAAAGGCATCGCACAGCATAAGGCTAAAGAAATTGCCCGTACCAGCGAGATTGTCCATAATTCGAATCCTGCTTTATGGCGTCTTCGAGCTAAGAACAAATCTTCCAATGGCCCACCCTGCATGCCAGAAAAGACTGATTCGACTACTTCAGAGACAATTTTCAGCCCTAATTCCTACCTAGACAACACCTTTTGTCAGACCCTCGATAAGGAGCTCCAGTTTGCAGTTAAGGATATTGACTTCCTGGTCACTCCGTCTTTAATGCGTTCCAAAATTGTTAAGCTAAAAAAAAGAAATCTAATGGCATCGATGGTATATCTGGCACCCATTTAAGCTTTGCCAGCAATTTTCTCCTAGAGTACCTTTCTCTGCTATTTCAGATGATTTTTGTTACTGGCATCGTTCCGGACGACTTTAGTGTTGTATTGGTTCATCCTATTCTCAAAAAAGGTAAACCAGCTGACGAGTGCACTTCATATTGTCCGATCACTGTTTCAACTACTTTTTGTAAGCTACTTGAATCCCGTATTTTTGATGAAATTGCACTTCAATGCACTACTCCGGACAATCAGTTCGGGCTCAAAAAGCACTCAGGACGGGAATACGTTCACAGCGTTCTTGCAAATCTTCTTGTTGATGCAGATAAAAATGGTGATATTTCGTCTTTGGAGTGCTTGGTGTTAGTAGAGCCTTCGATTCTGGCATCCATGGCCATATCTTGCTCAAAGCTCTTCAGTGAGGTGTTTCCTCTTGCATCATTTCCCCTGTCTACAGCATGTACAATAAGCTCTCGGCTGTCATCTTGATCCCCTCTCCGTCCGGTTCTTTTCCTTCTAAAGAAATGCTGAGTGTCAAAGCTGCAAAACTTCACCAACACTGTTTAATAACGCTATAATCGAAGCACAACAAGGAATAAAGCCGTCGTGCTTTCTCCGTGGGATCAATCTGTCGCTGCTGAACTTCGTTGATGACATTCTTCATGTTTCTTGTTCAATTTCTTTATTTCAATAAAATTACGACTCACTTGCAGCGGCATACAAGCAGATCGGACTTTCCTTCAACGAATCTAAAACAGAACTTCTTTTCTTCAATGGTTCAAAAAATGAGCTTTCAATTAAACTCTGCGTTAAAATTCGTTACACTCTGATTAAGCCCTGTGAGTCCCATACCTATCTTGGCCTCCCTATTTCTTCTACATTGAAGGACACACGCTCAGCACTGACAAACCACTTCTGTTCCCGTCTACGAGCGTCTTACGGATTACTTAATGCTAATAAGTATCGTTTCAACCGTCCTCTCCTTGCCCGGCTATACAATGCTTTTAATAACCCTCAACTGCTTGCTCTGGCTCCCTTCTGGAAAATATTCACAGCTACCGAAAAGAAAGCCATTTGTAGCGTATTCTACAGACATGCCAAGTTTCTCTTCCGTCTCCCTATGTGGTACAGCAATGGCGACATCTCCATGAAATACAAGCTCACCAACCCTTCCATGGCCATAGAAAGAAGAATCTCCCACCCCAACACCTAGTTGGTGGGGCGCTTCGCGCCCCCCCCCCCCCCGTGCGCGTAAGTCGTTACGCGCCATATTAGTTACGCGCCATTGTAGTTGTGTCCCTGTGTCCCACCTGTGAATATAGATAGACTTATATATGTGTTTCAAACTACGTAAAACTTGCGAATATACAACATTCTTGGCTTTTCCATTGTCTGTGCATATACAAAGCCTTATGTACTAATAATGACGTCATATGCAAACGCTCTTTTTACAAACATGCATACACACAACTCGTTTTTATATAGATAGATAGATGGATAGATACAATACAAATTAACTGCGTAAAACTTGCGAATATACAACATTCTTCGATGTCAAATTGTCGCTGCATATAAATAGATTGTCAGGTTTACCGACCCTCGAACATGCAACGTACAATTGTCCATGAAAAAAACAATCAGTATTAAGATCTATACCACATTTGTCTAATGATTGACCTTGAGCTTTGTTAATGGTGATTGCAAATGCTAATCGAATTGGGAATTGCAATCTTTTAAATTGAAAAGGCAGATCCGTTGGAATCATGGGAATGCGAGGAATAAGAACAGCCTCACCCTCAAAAGGCCCTGTCAAGATTGTGGCCTCTATTAGGTTTTCCATTGTTTTTATTTTACGGCAAGCCGCGTGCCATTGCAAAGCTTTGGTGGGTTGATATTTCTTAAAAGTATTATTGGTACGCCTATTGTTAGTTGTAGCACGTGTTGTGGAAACCCTGAAAGATCCACGGAATTTAAAAATTCAGATGGATAATTAACCGCTTCATTTGGTTCCAAAACTGTGTCGACTGACTTGTAAAGGACTGCCTGGTCTCGAATCTTGGTCAAAACAATATTGTTGATTTCGTGGACGTCTATATTTTTGGGTGCAAGAATCGCTCTTTCACTTAACCATTTATTATTTTTATAATTGTTTAGAATATTCGGAAATACTTTTTCAATCAATTCATTTTTGGACGTCACTAAATTACAGAAATCAGCAGGTAGTTGTATACGTCCTGAAATTGAGTCTACTGGGAGCTTTCCGTTTCCAATTGCCAGCAATTGATCTGAAAATGTTTGACCAGAGTCATCGTTTTGCAATCGGACACGCATATTTGTAGTTAATTTTAATGTTTTTACGTGTGCCCATAAATTAGAATTTTTCAGGCAAGCATTCATTTCGTCTGCAGGGGTTGATCTCGGTATTATAGGTAATATTTGCCTGAAATCTCCCGCAAGCAATATTAATGTGCTGCCAAAGGGTTTCGACTTCCCTCTCAAATCTTTCAAGCATTGATCCAGAGCCTCGAGCGATTTTTTGTGTGCCATTGTGCACTCATCCCAAATAATAAGTTTGCATTGCTGCAATACTTTACCCATCCCAGATGATTTGGAAATATTGCACGTGGGAGTTTGTGTAGAATGCGAATTCAGAGGCAATTTCAAAGCGGAATGAGCAGTTCTTCCACCAGGCAGCAATGTTGCGGCTATTCCGGACGACGCAATTGCCAACGCTATATCATTTTTGATGGAATTGATGCCAGAATCAGTTTTATCACAAACGTTTTACCAGTACCTCCTGGCGCATCCAAAAAGAAAATTTCTCCAACGTTGTTATCGACACAATGCATTATCGTATCATAAATGTCTTTTTGTTCCGACGTTAACTTGGAAATGTTATTGTGTACATACGACAATAGATCACTCGTACTGTAACTTTGTTCACGATCCAATTCTATATATGTCGAAACAGCAGCGATACGGTTAGGTGAAGGCATTCCCAAATCCTGAAGAGGTTTGTTTGCCATGCGTACGCACAAATCTTCTATAATAACTAGAGTGTAGTTATAAATTTCTGATGTAAAATCAAAAGTCATATCTGACGTCTCTAACTGTTTTCGATGGAGTATATCTTCGGACATTTTTGACTTATATTTATGGAGAGCAAGTTGTTAAAATGATGCCAAACAATGCACGAATTTGACTTGGAGTTGACGTTTCGCACGCGTCATTGATACAGTTATCCCAGTGTTGGTCAATCTCCAATAAATTCAGAGCTTGGCATGCACTACGGTAAGTGTCATGTATAGTACCGTCTACAGTTCTCAAATACTCAAAGGATGTCGGACCGGGTACATTCACCAAAAGCAGGCGTAGAAAGAAGCATTCATGTCGATTGGGGTGAACGGTGTAGAGTCTTCCTATCGTGGTATCTTTGAAGATGGTAGGCTGGCCGTCGACTGACTTACCCTGTTTTCGACGTTCAAATACTTTATTTTTAGCATTCCACGTGTAATACGAAGGCACTTCAGTATACAGCAGTTTTTTTTGCAAAAGAATCATTTTTGCAAAGCGAAAAGAAAGCGGTTAACTTTGTATCCGGTGGATTCAGGGCTCTTTGTTGCACGTTGGTTTCCGAGAAATAAACACGTTGACCATTCTGTAAATGTACCGCTAAGTGAACAACAGCTGGACTACGTTCATGTATCGGAAATGAAAGAATTCGCCAGACAGCTTCATTACTGCTTATGTATCTTCCAGCCTGATATTGTACGATTTTGTCGATATCTTTGATATCGGGCTGCAAGCCAAAAACTGCCATGTCACTGCCTTTGTTGACGTATTTACAAATGTATATGATTGCCTTTACGGAGTTACAGTATTAAACGTTTATGTGTGCATTAAATGTTTTTGATAATAACGGGGAATATGGAACAACCCACTGGTTATCTACTTCGATGGTGGTACCGTTACGCTTCTTTATTATTGCTGTTTTACCGCCATCTTCAGTAGATCTTCTTCTATATTTTGGGTAACCATCATTGCCAGTAATTGTGTTGGATACTAAAAGTCGAGGATATTGCTTTGTGCACCTTCCTTTGGCCATACATGGTGAATTTTCGTTCAGTGCACCGCAAGGTCCATGTATCATATTTTTTACAATAGTATCATGTAACCCCTTATCGACATTTTCATCAGGTATTTCAGCGGGAATCACATCATCAATTTCGTTCGAAGTAATTTTTTTATGTAGCCAGATTAGTATATGTGCGTGTGGCAAACCTCGTTTTTGCCATTCCACTGAGTACATCCAGCATCGCACTGACCCAAACACTTCAAGTTTTACTATGTAGTTTATCAGTGATTTCAACTTTTGCCGGAAGACACGGGCCGTAATGTCATGTCTATGAACCGCCGATTGTCCTTGAAGTAAAAGCTGCTGTATCTCGTCCCAAGATTGATTACATGTAAATGTAATAAATAAATCTGGACGACAATAGAGACGAAAATACGCAATAGCATCTTGAGCATATTCATGCATATGACGGGGACTGCCATCATATGACGAAGGTAAAATTGTTAATCTTCCCACGTTTGTGGTATTACCGTCATTTACAACTGCATCTCGCAAATGAATGTATTGTTCAGAGCGGAGCTTGGTCTGATTCAGGCAGATATATAGCAAACGTTCTGATTCAATTTTAGCATACATATCAACGACGTATTGGTGAAACAATTCACGGCATTTTAAAATATAATTTTCTTCATCCTGCCGAATCATTAGTCTATAGGAATAATAATGCATTGCACTGAATTTCTTATTCATTTCTTTGTTAGTGGCTGGATTCATCAATTTAATATTAAAGTGATAGCCGTCGGCTCCATCCCTAAAAATGATAGGATATTGTAGGGCATCGTAGCATCGATGAGTTTCAGCAATTCTTAACAACTGAGCGTTTCGCTTATGAAGATTAATATCTCGAGGTAAAAACTGATCACCGACCGATAAATTTGCCCTTTTACTTTGAAAGTAGACATAAATTGATCTGGATTTTCGATTTGGGCTCCAAACGACGTCATTTGGAAACATGAGTTATATTTTCTGATTTTTGACAAAAAACGCTTAGATTCTGACGTAGTTCCAGTAAGGAAAGTCTTCAATGGCTCTGGTGGTGCAGCCAATAGAGGAAGTTTAACTTTTCCTGAGGCGCAACACATTCCCATTGTTTCACCATTGAATTTCAAGGCCTTGCAATAGGGACAAATTTTAGACATAGTCCCCATTTGAACACATTTACTCAAGCTATAATCATCGACTGGGCTGTACCTGAATGCCAGGCGATAACTTTCAGGTTGCTCTGATTCCTCGGCACGCTTTCTTTTCTTACTTTCTCTATCAGCAGCAAGCCTGATTTCTTGCTGTTCTTGTGATTCCTCGGCACGCCTTCTTTTTTCACTTTCTCTTTTAGCAGCAAGTCTGGTTTCATGTTGCTCTGGTAGTTCCTCGGCATGCCTTCTTTTTTCTCTTTCTCTTTTAGCAGCAAGTCTGGTTTCGCGTTGCTCTGGTAGTTCCTCGGCACGCTTTCCGTTCTTTCTTTCTCTATCAGCCTCAAGCCTGTTTCCTTGCTTTTCTTTTGATTCCTCGGCACGCTTTCTTTTCTTACTTTCTCTATCAGCCTCAAGTCTGTTTTCTTGCTGTTCTTTTGATTCCTCGGCACGCTTTCTTTTCTAACTTTCTCTATCAGCAGCAAATTTTTTGGCATAGACTCTTTGAGCATCTTCTTCGGCTGTTGCCATTGTAAGTTCATCAGTCATTTTAAAGTTAAACATTAATAGATTTCTACGTGAACGCATGTCTTAAATATCTTTAATGACGTCACCGTCATAAAAAAAGGACGACAACTAGCTTCATGACGTCATTCAACACACAAACATGACATCACCCGACAGACAGACACATCCACAGACAATTTATTTATATATATATAGAAGATAGATGTGGCTGTGTCCCGGTCGTCATTTGTGTCCCGATGTCCCGGTCTGTAATTTCGTCAGTCAAAAACATGACGTCAGTTAACACACAAACATGACGTCACCCGACAGACCCACACACACACAGACAACTTATTTATATATATATATATATATATATATATATATATATATATATATATATATATATATATATATATATATATATATACTAGCTGTTGGGGTGGCACTTTGCACCACCCCAACACCTAGTTGATGGGGCCCTTTGCGCCCCCCGAGGCCCTCCCCCCACGTGTGTAAGTCGTTACGCGCCATATTAGTTACGCCCCATTGTAGTTGTGTCCCTGTGTCCCACCTGTGAATAGAGATAGATATAAATATATGTTTTTAACTACGTAAAACATGCGAATATACAACATTCTTCGCTGTCCCATTGTCTGTGCATATAAATAGATAGTCAGGTTTACTGATTCTTGAACATGCAACATATAATTGTCCATGGGAAAAACAATCCGTATTCATATCTATACCTCATTATTCTAATGATGTGTCCTTGTGTTCCGGTCGTTATTTATATTCCCTGTGTCCCGGTCGTCATTTGTGTCCCAGTGTCCCGGTCTGTAATTTCTATTCGAATGCACGCTTTCTTTTCTTACTTTCTCTATCAGCAGCAAGTTTTTTGGCATAGACTCTTTGAGCAGCTTCCTTGGCTGTTGCCATTGTAGGTTCTTCAGTCATTTTACAATTAAACATTTTTCCGTGAACGTATGTCTTAAATACCTTTAATGACGTCATCGTCATAACAAACATGACGACATCTAACTTCATGACGTCAGTCGACACACAAACATGACGTCACTCGACACACACTCGGGTTTAATAAAAAAATATAACACCACTGATTCCCTTATCGCCTCAAAACTTATTACGCACTATGGCTCTTCCTTCACTCCTTGGTACAACCCTGGCGTCTACCTTCAATATTATCCTTGTAAGTCCCTACCATTTCGTCCACGAGCAAACCACTCTAATCTCTACTAAAAAAAGAAATATTAATAAAATACTCAATAATGACCAAAATATCTTACCTGTTTAAATTCGTCATTCAATGTAACTTATTTCAAAACAAGATATTTTTTTTAGTCTCTTTTTTAAAGAACCAAGAGAGCTCCTACCTCTCGGTTCAAGTGAAATGGTATTGTAAGCCTTAGCGCAGACGATGTCAGGCGAAAAATCTGGCCTCACTGTTGGCGTATGTCGAATATAAATCTGTGCAGATAGTCTTGTAATTGAAGATGCTGTTTGACTACCAAACAGAATAGATTCCTAAAAAGCAGTGGAAGCAAGCTGGAGAAGAATCAGAAAGTAAAATCCAAGCAGGAAAGCTCAAACAGCGATTTCAGCGAGAGATAATCATCTGTGTGTTTAATGATCTTCAGGGCATTCTTGTAAATGGAATCCAATTTTTTCAGATTGGATTTGAACGTCGACTGCCATGCCATTGCGCGATACAGTAAATGGGTTTTGATGAGCGAATTGTAGAGAAGGGTAAGAGTTATAAATGGGAATGTGTTCTTCAGTTTCTTCATGATGCTAAGATTCTTTGAATGCTTTAGTTCTACAGCATGGATGGGGGGAAGCAAAGAAAAGTTTTTATTCACTCTTAATCCTAAATATTTTGTAAATCCGTTTGCTGTTAGTCGAACCTTTCTAAGAGACGTCGCAATTCCTGTTGAGGAAATGAGGGGGAAGGAAATAAGACTTCTGTAGGCAGGGAGGGGGAGGAGATGGCAAAGGATAAGGGAGGAGAATTCGGGATCGGGAAGGGTTTGTCAATTTTTGAGCTGTGCCTGATGAACTTTGATGAGAAATATTTGCTTGAGTGCGGTGCACTAAAAACGAACGGCAGAAGGGAGATGAGTGGCTCTTACAATTTTTATCTTTGGACAGGGACACTGGAAAAGGGCCCCGGGGAGTAGAATTAACATCATCTACTTTCGGTGCATGGGCAAAACTACAATATTTGTTACAATGCATGGTGGGAAAAGGTGGAGGAAAAGTTTGTATGGCAGGGGGATGGAAACTAAAAGGGGATACTAAAGTAGGGGTATTCAGGGAGGGGGAGCTTGTTTTCCGAACAACCCTCTTGTTTTCCGAAAGTCAGGAGTGAAATGAGCGAAAACACATTCTCTGTTGGTAAAGAGTAAATTTTACACTTAAAACCAGTAACAGTTTTAAAGCTACTTAATAATTACGATTTTTTCCGAATTATTGAGGGGGCAACTACCCCCTTACCTCTCTCCCCCCCTCAAAGACACCACTGACCTAATCTAACCAAAATACGACACCACTGACCTAACCTAACCAAAATACCAATTTAATTTTTTTTTTTTTTTTTTTAATATAACTACAATGTAGTGATCCACTGAGCCGAAGCTAATAATGTTGTCTCCTTATACAAACAGCAATAAACCGGTTATTGTCTCATTTTAAATCCAAGTTCTAGATTGTGAACTGGCTAACACAAAAGTAAAAAAAAAATTACTATCGACGGAAATTGCGCATTGGGATTACTGCAAGTGTATATTTGTATATAAGCCTACGGTGAAAGAAAAAGATGACACTTCGCGTCAATGGGACAACTACCGTCGTTGAAAAAGAGTCAGGTTTTAAGAAAATCCACCAGCGCTAAATGGTCGAGAACAAGTAATTGACTAATTTAAAAAAAATTAAAACCAGCAATTAAACTGTAAACTCAAGTAATGAATTATTTTTTTTAAAGAAAAATATAAACTTTGCCTTTCAATGGCTTCAAGCTCTATTTATTGCTTTCCCCTGAGGAACAGAATAGTTTTGTGTCTTGTTTCTTCTATTTCTGCCTTTTAGTGCAACTGAACAATGTGCGGAAGATACATCGATTGAAGTACTGCGTGGCTTTTCGATGTGCCACCTTGATCTTTGCTCCTATATCTTTTAACGAACGTTTGCACCGTTTTTGATGCTCGTTTCTCACAATCGGTTTCTTTCTCTCTCTTTCTTTGTCTCTTTTGAGTCATATTTATTTTATTTAATAACTGAGCGGGTTTTCCATAGAAAAATAATTGGAATTCAAAAGAAAATGAAGGATCACGAAATTTCGGAGACGGGCAACAGTTTATGTTGGGTTAAGAAAGTGTCAAAATAGTAGCAATAAAAAGGATTTTTTGATGATCCAGTAACAAATTGCCGAGCGAGAAACTATTTGTCTTCGCAATACATTATATTTTGTAAAATTCCAGAGTTTATATTTATATAATATTAAAACATATTAACCTATTGCGAGAGAACTTGTTTAAAATAGAAAGGTAGTGCGTATTGTGACACAGCATAGAAAATTACGTAATTACTGTAAAAACCGCTTACAACACCAAATAGAAACAATGCTCATCATTAACCGGAGCAATAAGTTTGGAAAACAAAGTTTTTTTGATAAATACAATGCATACATGTATTATTTTATTTTTTAGCATGCTCGATTCCAATTGCCAGAAAATCCAAATGTTCCACATATAATGATAGGACTGGGTAAAAGCACCGCACCATTCAGGTATTTCTGGATACACAGGGCAAAACTCAAGAAAGGAAATTTCTACGATTTAAGCAAATGCGTAATTTTTACAATTTGTGACTAAGGTAATACTTTATGATTTATCCTACAATTTTGTATATTTTGTTTCTAATTCCCCTACTTTTTACGTTTTTCTCTTAAGCTATGTCGCCTTTGGAAATATTTTTTTTTTTGGAACGAACAATAGTTGTTCCTTGTATGAGAAGGGTGGCCCTTTTCAACACTCCTCTTCACGCTAAAGTTTTTTTTAGACTTCTAAAATAGATTTCAAATCTAATTACACGGCCCTTGTGTTTTAGGAACTGAAAAGGTTGAACTTTAGCGTAAAGAACAGTATTACCTTGAGGACTGCGGGGAAGGATTGTCAACCACAAAAACTTAATTACTAGACTTTTCAACTATATTGAACAAAAAAGGTTTTTCTCAAAATTTTTATTGAATGTGTATGATGAATTAGAGGTATGGAGTGGGGGATGGTTACCCTTCAACCATTTTTTACTGTTAATAAGCGCTCAAGAGCTTTCCATTTTGCGATTGAATGAGCTCCTTTAAAAGTTTCTACGACAAACCCTTCTACACGAAGTGCCTTGGTCTGAAACCTATTTACTCACTTTGTCCTAAAGTGTGTCGAATCTGGGTATCAATGATGAGACACCTAAATGAAACTCCTTTTCTAAAACCAAACGAACCTCGTATTTCTGTTTCATTTCAGCAATTTTCATTGACAGTTGAAAATTGTCAAATTGTTATCAGAAATTCCATTTATTCGATTTTGCTGTGTACCAGAATCAGCCAGTTCCTATTTTGTCACTAGGATCGTCCCCTTTTTGGTCTATGATTGTGTCCCCTAAACATCCAGAAACATATTCATCTTCAAATCTCAAAAACTAGACACTTCTTTTTCACCAGTCCGAATCTCTTGTCCGATTTCTCTTGTCCGAAGAGATAAGTCGTAACAAAGTAGGTACTATTATTCAAAAGACACTTTATCAACCTCTTTTAAAGCGGCAACTTAAGATCAAATTAAAAAAAAATAATACATAAGAAGCATTTATACAAAATGACTTTGAGGGAAAGCTCAAAACGCAAATCAACATGTAAATTCCTTACTCTGGAGAATCCTTTCCTTATGACATCTGTGACATATTGTAAATATTCGAAACATTTTGTAAATATTTACAAATATTGTAAATATTCAAAACCTGGATGATGTTCTGGACTCACACTGTTGCCTGTAGGAACCGACATTAAAGTCTACATATCAGGGAAATCTTACCAATCTGCAATATAACCAGAGGTGTGACTTGCCAAACCCCATTTTGCCCTCCCCCCTCCAATCTGAAATGTAGTTTCTTCAATCACATAAATTTTTTCTCAGGTACTCAGTTAGGGCTAGCTTGAAGCTGAAATACAATGATATACAAGCGTAAGGAAATTTTAGACGGAAATTGATACAGAGTAGATACATCTTAAGTACTCCAATTCTATGTAACTGATTATTAACTAATGACCCTTTTAAGGCCAATACGGGGTTCTAACGCTCACGCCAAGTAACGTTAAACAGCTTATCGGTCTTTAGAAAAAATTAGGGTTTGGATAAAGTGGCATGGTAACAAAAAGGTCGATATTGTTCAGTCTGTTCAGAAATAGAAGCGATCGATCTCTGCGTATATTAAAAATCAGTATACATGCATTTTCGATTTCTCTTGATATTTTTCTTTTGTTTCTATTACGATTCCTTTAGCGCCCAAGTTTTCAAAAAAAAAGTTTAAAGAAATTTGGATACATTTTGTTTTCTTTTCTTTTATCTAAACCAAAAGATTTTAAATCTCAGTGACTAATATTTTAAAAAGTCCGAAATAACGTTTATGGGTGTGTGGTAACAATTGTGTTTCGTAAAGGCAAACCAATTTCAGCGATTTTTTAATTGGGTTTCGGAAAATAAAGTGCTTGCAATTATATTGTGATGACAACTTCTTTTATGATGACAAACTTGAAAAAATGTAAGAAAAATAGGTTAAGTTAAAGGTAATACAGGGGAAAAACAAATAGTGAAACTAAAAACCCAGCGTTTAGTAAAGGTAAACAAAACGGAAAAGTTTTTTTTTGTTTCGTAAAAGTAAAACATTTTCAGCAGTTTTTACTATACCCAATAGCTCAATAAAACACAGAGCTTACAGGTGATGGAATTTTTGGAAACTGGGAAGATGAAGTGCTTATTATCAAACAATCTTTTGGAGAGTTACACATATTTTTTTAATGAATAATGTAGAGAGGGGTAAAGTAACGATTCAATGTCGGGACAAACCACTACGTTCAAATTCTCAGTTTCCTTTAAAACTTTAAAATTTCCTCGTTTTTGTTTTACAATATATCTAATTTTTACAAAATACACACACGATGGGGATGAACTTAGGTATAGCTGTAAATTTTGGGATAAATAGCTAGGTAGTCTATATTAGTTAGTTTAAGGCCTTAGTTATTCTTGAATCTAAAGCAATGGTTCCCATCCAATTTTGGGCCATGCTTGAACCTAGGCATTTCAAAAATTCTCATGCAAAACATAGGAAAGTTACCATCCCCTGTCTTGAATAACGTGGAAAATATATTGGCTTGGAAATCAAGAAAATTGACTGAAACCACGATATTCTGCTTATACGCCATCTTTTTTTCTTAGTTTCTTTCTTCGCTTTCACCTCAGTTATCAGGGCACTGGAACATCGTAGAGAGCTGCTTAATAGCTCATTTGAAAGGAAATTAATGTATTTAAAAACTTTTTGCAATTAAAAAAATAATTTTAAAATTAGTTGTACAAGGAATAGATAAAGTTCATCATAAATGGTGTCAGTCAAGAGAATCTCATGTAGTAGATGATCAGTTGATTTTCAATCCCTGAAACTTTCCCTTTCATACCCTTAGGCACAGTTGTAATACTAGCAAGAGTAGTAGCAATAGTTCTATTAATGTTTGCATTACTAACAGCAACATTAAAAACGATAACACTAGCACTACTTACAACAGATATATTAACATATGCCTTTTAATCAGTTGAATATCCTCCTCACCAAGTTTCTGGAAGTTTCAACTTATTACAATTATCCATTGCTATGACATGGTGATAGGATCTTTTAAATACCTATCGATATTTAAGTTTCATATTCAATTTAAAAACATTAGCTATTTTGATTAAGCATGGGCACTAATCTTTTTTTTTTAGGAAATAAAAAAAATATAGCACTTTAAATAGCACTAAAATAAGCACTTTATTCTTTTTAAGTAGCACTTTAAATAACACATAAAAATAATAGCAATTTAACGAAAACGCACTTTTCGGATCCAGATCCGAAAACGTTACTAATACGGCCCTTTTCTCACAAAAAGACTATTTTTTATAATGAAAGAAAAAAATCTTTTATATACACAAGCTTTTCTATCTTTTTTGGGAGGAAGGGGGGAGTTATTTCCTTCCTTTTTCTTTTCTTTTTTTAATTTCCTTTCGTGAACATCTTAATGCAAAACTTGTATTTTCTCATAATTGAAGATATTACGAATGTCTAAGAATGTTACATGCTTGCTGCTTCGATGAATGTCAGTGAAACGGAAAACTGTTTGTTTTCATGGAGAAACAGAGACTGCTATTGCTAATCAGCAATTTGTTTTAAATTGTCTGAATATGAATCTCCCCAAAGCCCCAGCCATAGGGTGCATGTCCAACTCATTACCCGCCAAAACGTTTCCCTGATCATTTTTAAAATAATACCAAGAGAGCCACCTTCCTATCCATGTCTTGCTATTAAAATTACCCTCTACAAGTCTATATGTAAAATTGGGTCATCAAAGAGGAAGTAAAACAAACAAAACAGTTGCGCTTAACAATTCTGAAAAATTCCCCCGCGAAAATTTCCCTTGGAAAGTTCACCGCCAGAAACTTTCCTCATCACAGAAAACTTTTGCCCTGCCAATAATCACCCAAAATATGTCAGTAAACTCCCCCTTCCTCCCGAAAAAACTCTATATGTAAAGAAATGACAAATTAAGCAACTTATAGCCGTTTTCCCAAGGGTCGTGGAGGAATATTGACAAATTCCCACAGTGTAAAACTTCCTTTAAAAAGTTCACTTCGTGAAACTTCCCTCTCCATGGACATTTCTTCGCCTTGGAATATCTCCTAAGCAGAAAATTTGTCCCCCCACATGCAGACTTCCTAATGAAAATTACATTTAGTGTTTCTTAACTTTGTTTAATCTTTCCAGCTTTGCATACTATTTTTTACTAACTGCAAATAACTAATGCGATATTTTTATCCAAATTTGTAAGGTTGAGCGGCAACTTTGTAAGGGCAGGAACACACTTTATTCCATTCCCTCTTGCTTAAAAAAAAAAAAAAAAAAAAAAAAAATGGGGAAAATACCAACAATTATTTATCTAAACAATGCTATATGCGAGAAAACAAATTTTATTCAAAAATGAAAGAAAAAAAATGAATACAATAAAGTAGAAACATTTCTTCCTTTGCATAAGTCTCTTAAGAAAACGCAGCTGATGATGAAAAGAACCAAAATATATATGACATTGGAAAAAAAAAACAACAAAACAAAATATAAATAACTATTAAATACATTTACATACAATCCTCACAACATACAATCCTCACATTTACATAAAAACATACTATCCTCAGCACAATAGAAGTGAGAATTCTTTTGGAAAGAAAAACCCGTGAAAAAGGAACATTCATCTGCGGAATGATCCCTTATATCTTCAACTATCGTCTTACATACCCTGCACTGGAATCCGGTACCCATGTACCAAGTGAGGTCATCCCTGTTTAGAAATATCTTCCTACACACCCTGCACTGGAATGACTGTTTTTTGGTCCCAGAGCTATCAAAAGTCCTAGAGCTATCAGAAGTGCCAGAGCTATCAGAAGTGCCAGAGGTTGTACTAAAGCTATAAACGTTATAATTCTCACGTTTTTCGTCATCAACAAGAACCTCATAAGCTTTTAAAATCTCTTGAAAACGGCTTGTGGCTTCTTTCTCATTGTTCCGGTTTTTGTCAGGATGCCATCTCATAGCTAAAAAACGGTACGACTTTCTTACTTCTGCCTTAATTTCCTTTGCCTTCATACCTGTCATTTTTTTTCTATTTAACTTTAGCATAGTATAATAGTCGGTTTTCTTAGCTTCTATTCGCCTTGACATGATATGAATTTCTTAAAGTTTTGTCTAATCTGACTCCTAGTGTTGCAGTTTTAGTACTGAGGCTGAACAATGCGCTGCTTTTATTTATACTATGAATGACGTCATCGAGTTTTTACATAGTCACGAGTCTAAGACTTTCACACGTCACGAGTTTAAGACTACAATATTATTTAGATGTGACGTCATATTAGTTTTAAATTAGCTACTGGTAAAGGATGATGAATAGGCAAGAGCTCTTATAATCAGTTCAAAACTTAATATAGTACCGAGATTAATGTAAAAAGACAACAATTCAAACGGTAGTCATCCGTAAAATGAAAATATTGCTATTTGCTACAATTTGCTAAACTATTATAAATTTGTATTTTAACGCTAAAATAAGATTTATTCATCATACAATGCACATCTAATATTAAATTTTATTATTCACCAAAAGGCTCTTTGGCCTGTAAAGAAGAGGAAAATAAACGAGTCACTTACTCAGAGAAGAAAAAAATTGATATAATCACTTACTCACAGAGAGAAAAGCAACAAGGAGAAGAAAAGAAAATATAAATAAAATAAAAACTACAGAAAACAAAATTAAATAGACTAACAGATTGAATAGACGCAATTTTTAGTAGATAAAAAGGACTCCAATAAATGACATATATATATATATATATATATATATATATATATATATATATATATATATATATATATATATATATATATTGCAGTTTTGAATTGAACCTTCAAACTTTATTGTGCAATTAAGCCTGTGTGCTCGTTCTAACGGCAGTAATTGAGGGGAAGGAACGTCCTTTCCTCCTTGGTTCTTCGCTCCTGCCTAGGTTCTCGAAAAACACCTTTCTTCGGTCATTTTATTGGAATAAGCACTTTTTATTTATTTGAAGAAAAAAAAATGAGGAAACAGCCGAAAGTGCGCTTTATGGGAATGTGCTGTGAAGTTAAATTTATAAAAAGTGATTACACATAAATATAAGCTTTTAAATGAGCCTTTAAACAGCTCTCTTTTTTACAGTAGCCTTCTAGTTTCTGCTAGTCAGCAGTCGATTTAGAAAGCCCTGTCCTCGTTATAGTTTTTTCAGGCTAAATCGGCCGAGTAGAAACAACTTTTTGCTCATCAAAAATAAACGTTCCTGAATAACATGTATTGGTTTGTTAGGTATGGATAATGAACTTTATGTTATAGACTGAAAGTTTTTCGTAGCTGTCAAGGTTGTCCGCAGTATTTTCTAGAGATGTCTCATCTCAGCCGACGAGACTACAATGTCTTGTTTGAGAGTTCATACAGTAAACACCTTTATTGATACAACATTGATATAATCTCATTATACAGTAAAACTCAATCGTGAGTTTTTTCAACCTCATTATACAGTAAGACTCAATCGTGACCCTATGGACTTAATTGAACTTGAACTAAATAGAACTTGGATTATTTAGTTATTTGATCTCCCTATGGACTTTTTCTGAAAATATTTCAATAATCAGAACTTGAATTATTAGACAACTAATTATTAATTGTGAAAACAACTAAGTGACTAAGGTGTTGAAGATTGCTTATGTGCCTTGCTTAAACTAAAATTGAATAATTCTTCCTTTCCCTCAATGTTGCCACTGCTTGACTCTCTCTGTCTAGTGTTGCCACTGCTTGACTCGAGTCCCGAAGCAACTATTGTGATATGTCGAAACCAAAAAACTATTGTCCCGAGTGCCGACTGCTGGTAACCACAAATTCTGTCCAATGCGTGTCAGGATGCGGCCTTTGGCACCATGCGGGCGTTAATAAATGCGCCCAAATCGGACTAAAGGACCATTCCGGCGAATGGTTATGCATGGAATGTCTTGCAAAAGAAATACCCTTGACTCCGAAGTGGCAACCATCTCAACCTCCACAAAAGCCTAGTCTAAAGAGACCTGTAAGAGGAAGTGGAATCGGCACCTCTTCACCACAAATTATTACGGGACCTAAAACTAACTCTGATATATCGAAAGGGACTAAGCCATCTGCGGTAAGTGTAGACATTCCCAACTATGAATCCGAAACAATCTGTCTAAGTGAGAAAATTAAGACCCTGGATACAAGTTTATTGGCATGTCAAGCAGAAAATCTAGACATCCGGACAAATCACTCAATGTTTGTGTCAGAAATGGAGGAAAAGAACAATCAAATTAAAGTGTTGACAGGCCATTTGGAGGTTAAA
>NW_027063134.1:43103-88347 GCF_032884065.1 Artemia franciscana
CATGTTTTTATTACACATATGAGAGGGTTCGCCCCCTCGTCAGTACCTCTCTCTTTACACTAAATCTTAAATTTTGGCCCAATTCATTAAGAATGACCCCTGAATCACAAAAGCCGTAGAATAAATAGTTGACATTACTAAAAATACTTTAGCGTAAAGAGCGAGGTATTAGGAGGAGGTGAGCCCCTCATATGGGTAATAATTTCTGTTCGTTTTAAGTTCTAATGCTGCTCCTTACTTCCAGCTGAAAAGAACTTTTTCATATTTATTTTTTCATTGTTTTTTTTTTAAATAATGCTAGTAAATCCTGTACTCCCTTCATGGAAATTTTCTTCCCCCATTACAAATTCCTCGATGGAAAGTTCTCCCAGTATATCCCCCTCTTTTCAACCCCTCCCCCAACCAAAAAATCCTCCTGAAAACACCTGTATACTTCCCTATAACCATTACTATATGTAAGCACTGGTCAAAGTTTGTAACTTGTAGCCCCTCCCACGGGGACTGTGGAGGAGTAAGTCGTCCCCAAAGACATAGTTATAAGGTTTTTCGACTACGCTGTATCAAATGGCTAACTCAGAATTTTTATCTGTTGACTTTGGGAAAATAATTAGCGTGGGAGGGGGCCTAGGTGCCCTCCAATTTCTTTGGTCACTTAAAAAGGGCACTAGAACTTTTCATTTCCGTTAGAATGAGCCCTCTTACAACATTATAGGACAACTGGGTCGATATGATCACCCCTGGGAAAAAAAACAAAAAACAAACAAACAAATAAACACGCATCCGTGATCTGCCTTCTGGCAAAAAATACAAAATTCCACATTTTTGTAGATAGGAGCTTGAAACTTCTACAGTAGGGTTCTCTAATACGCTGAATCTGATGGTGTAATACGCTGAATCTGAATATGTTGGGTTAAGAAAGTGTCAAAATAGTAGCAATAAAAAGGATTTTTTGATGATCCAGTAACAAATTGCCGAGCGAGAAACTATTTGTCTTCGCAATACATTATATTTTGTAAAATTCCAGAGTTTATATTTATATAATATTAAAACATATTAACCTATTGCGAGAGAACTTGTTTAAAATAGAAAGGTAGTGCGTATTGTGACACAGCATAGAAAATTACGTAATTACTGTAAAAACCGCTTACAACACCAAATAGAAACAATGCTCATCATTAACCGGAGCAATAAGTTTGGAAAACAAAGTTTTTTTGATAAATACAATGCATACATGTATTATTTTATTTTTTAGCATGCTCGATTCCAATTGCCAGAAAATCCAAATGTTCCACATATAATGATAGGACTGGGTAAAAGCACCGCAACATTCAGGTATTTCTGGATACACAGGGCAAAACTCAAGAAAGGAAATTTCTACGATTTAAGCAAATGCGTAATTTTTACAATTTGTGACTAAGGTAATACTTTATGATTTATCCTACAATTTTGTATATTTTGTTTCTAATTCCCCTACTTTTTACGTTTTTCTCTTAAGCTATGTCGCCTTTGGAAATATTTTTTTTTTGGAACGAACAATAGTTGTTCCTTGTATGAGAAGGGTGGCCCTTTTCAACACTCCTCTTCACGCTAAAGTTTTTTTTAGACTTCTAAAATAGATTTCAAATCTAATTACACGGCCCTTGTGTTTTAGGAACTGTTTCTAGAGAACTGAGACAAAAGGTTGAACTTTAGCGTAAAGAACAGTATTACCTTGAGGACTGCGGGGAAGGATTGTCAACCACAAAAACTTAATTACTAGACTTTTCAACTATATTGAACAAAAAAGGTTTTTCTCAAAATTTTTATTGAATGTGTATGATGAATTAGAGGTATGGAGTGGGGGATGGTTACCCTTCAACCATTTTTTACTGTTAATAAGCGCTCAAGAGCTTTCCATTTTGCGATTGAATGAGCTCCTTTAAAAGTTTCTACGACAAACCCTTCTACACGAAGTGCCTTGGTCTGAAACCTATTTACTCACTTTGTCCTAAAGTGTGTCGAATCTGGGTATCAATGATGAGACACCTAAATGAAACTCCTTTTCTAAAACCAAACGAACCTCGTATTTCTGTTTCATTTCAGCAATTTTCATTGACAGTTGAAAATTGTCAAATTGTTATCAGAAATTCCATTTATTCGATTTTGCTGTGTACCAGAATCAGCCAGTTCCTATTTTGTCACTAGGATCGTCCCCTTTTTGGTCTATGATTGTGTCCCCTAAACATCCAGAAACATATTCATCTTCAAATCTCAAAAACTAGACACTTCTTTTTCACCAGTCCGAATCTCTTGTCCGATTTCTCTTGTCCGAAGAGATAAGTCGTAACAAAGTAGGTACTATTATTCAAAAGACACTTTATCAACCTCTTTTAAAGCGGCAACTTAAGATCAAATTAAAAAAAAATAATACATAAGAAGCATTTATACAAAATGACTTTGAGGGAAAGCTCAAAACGCAAATCAACATGTAAATTCCTTACTCTGGAGAATCCTTTCCTTATGACATCTGTGACATATTGTAAATATTCGAAACATTTTGTAAATATTTACAAATATTGTAAATATTCAAAACCTGGATGATGTTCTGGACTCACACTGTTGCCTGTAGGAACCGACATTAAAGTCTACATATCAGGGAAATCTTACCAATCTGCAATATAACCAGAGGTGTGACTTGCCAAACCCCATTTTGCCCTCCCCCCTCCAATCTGAAATGTAGTTTCTTCAATCACATAAATTTTTTCTCAGGTACTCAGTTAGGGCTAGCTTGAAGCTGAAATACAATGATATACAAGCGTAAGGAAATTTTAGACGGAAATTGATACAGAGTAGATACATCTTAAGTACTCCAATTCTATGTAACTGATTATTAACTAATGACCCTTTTAAGGCCAATACGGGGTTCTAACGCTCACGCCAAGTAACGTTAAACAGCTTATCGGTCTTTAGAAAAAATTAGGGTTTGGATAAAGTGGCATGGTAACAAAAAGGTCGATATTGTTCAGTCTGTTCAGAAATAGAAGCGATCGATCTCTGCGTACATTAAAAATCAGTATACATGCATCTTCGATTTCTCTTGATATTTTTCTTTTGTTTCTATTACGATTCCTTTAGCGCCCAAGTTTTCAAAAAAAAAGTTTAAAGAAATTTGGATACATTTTGTTTTCTTTTCTTTTATCTAAATCAAAAGCTTTTAAATCTCAGTGACTAATATTTTAAAAAGTCCGAAATAACGTTTATGGGTGTGTGGTAACGATTGTGTTTCGTAAAGGCAAACCAATTTCAGCGAATTTTTTAATTGGGTTTCGGAAAATAAAGTGCTTGCAATTATATTGTGATGACAACTTCTTTTATGATGACAAACTTGAAAAAATGTAAGAAAAATAGGTTAAGTTAAAGGTAATACAGGGGAAAAACAAATAGTGAAACTAAAAACCCAGCGTTTCGTAAAGGTAAACAAAACGGAAAAGTTTTTTTTTGTTTCGTAAAAGTAAAACATTTTCAGCAGTTTTTACTATACCCAATAGCTCAATAAAACACAGAGCTTACAGGTGATGGAATTTTTGGAAACTGGGAAGATGAAGTGCTTATTATCAAACAATCTTTTGGAGAGTTACACATATTTTTTTAATGAATAATGTAGAGAGGGGTAAAGTAACGATTCAATGTCGGGACAAACCACTACGTTCAAATTCTCAGTTTCCTTTAAAACTTTAAAATTTCCTCGTTTTTGTTTTACAATATATCTAATTTTTACAAAATACACACACGATGGGGATGAACTTAGGTATAGCTGTAAATTTTGGGATAAATAGCTAGGTAGTCTATATTAGTTAGTTTAAGGCCTTAGTTATTCTTGAATCTAAAGCAATGGTTCCCATCCAATTTTGGGCCATGCTTGAACCTAGGCATTTCAAAAATTCTCATGCAAAACATAGGAAAGTTACCATCCCCTGTCTTGAATAACGTGGAAAATATATTGGCTTGGAAATCAAGAAAATTGACTGAAACCACGATATTCTGCTTATACGCCATCTTTTTTTCTTAGTTTCTTTCTTCGCTTTCACCTCAGTTATCAGGGCACTGGAACATCGTAGAGAGCTGCTTAATAGCTCATTTTAAAGGAAATTAATGTATTTAAAAACTTTTTGCAATTAAAAAAAATAATTTTAAAATTAGTTGTACAAGGAATAGATAAAGTTCATCATAAATGGTGTCAGTCAAGAGAATCTCATGTAGTAGATGATCAGTTGATTTTCAATCCCTGAAACTTTCCCTTTCATACCCTTAGGCACAGTTGTAATACTAGCAAGAGTAGTAGCAATAGTTCTATTAATGTTTGCACTACTAACAGCAACATTAAAAACGATAACACTAGCACTACTTACAACAGATATATTAACATATGCCTTTTAATCAGTTGAACATCCTCCTCACCAAGTTTCTGGAAGTTTCAACTTATTACAATTATCCATTGCTATGACATGGTGATAGGATCTTTTAAATACCTATCGATATTTAAGTTTCATATTCAATTTAAAAACATTAGCTATTTTGATTAAGCATGGGCACTAATCTTTTTTTTTTAGGAAATAAAAAAAATATAGCACTTTAAATAGCACTAAAATAAGCACTTTATTTTTTTTAAGTAGCACTTTAAATAACACATAAAAATAATAGCACTTTAACGAAAACGCACTTTTCGGATCCAGATCCGAAAACGTTACTAATACGGCCCTTTTCTCACAAAAAGACTATTTTTTATAATGAAAGAAAAAAATCTTTTATATACACAAGCTTTTCTATCTTTTTTGGGAGGAAGGGGGGAGTTATTTCCTTCCTTTTTCTTTTCTTTTTTTAATTTCCTTTCGTGAACATCTTAATGGAAAACTTGTATTTTCTCATAATTGAAGATATTACGAATGTCTAAGAATGTTACATGCTTGCTGCTTCGATGAATGTCAGTGAAACGGAAAACTGTTTGTTTTCATGGAGAAACAGAGACTGCTATTGCTAATCAGCAATTTCTTTTAAATTGTCTGAATATGAATCTCCCCAAAGCCCCAGCCATAGGGTGCATGTCCAACTCATTACCCGCCAAAACGTTTCCCTGATCATTTTTAAAATAATACCAAGAGAGCCACCTTCCTATCCATATCTTGCTATTAAAATTACCCTCTACAAGTCTATATGTAAAATTGGGTCATCAAAGAGGAAGTAAAACAAACAAAACAGTTGCGCTTAACAATTCTGAAAAATTCCCCCGAGAAAATTTCCCTTGGAAAGTTCACCGCCAGAAACTTTCCTCATCACAGAAAACTTTTGCCCTGCCAATAATCACCCAAAATATGTCAGTAAAGTCCCCCTTCCTCCCGAAAAAACTCTATATGTAAAGAAATGACAAATTAAGCAACTTATAGCCGTTTTCCCAAGGGTCGTGGAGGAATATTGACAAATTCCCACAGTGTAAAACTTCCTTTAAAAAGTTCACTTCGTGAAACTTCCCTCTCCATGGACATTTCTTCGCCTTGGAATATCTCCTAAGCAGAAAATTTGTCCCCCCACATGCAGACTTCCTAATGAAAATTACATTTAGTGTTTCTTAACTTTGTTTAATCTTTCCAGCTTTGCATGCTATTTTTTACTAACTGCAAATAACTAATGCGATATTTTTATCCAAATTTGTAAGGTTGAGCGGCAACTTTGTAAGGGCAGGAACACACTTTATTCCATTCCCTCTTGCTTAAAAAAAAAAAAAAAAAAAAAAAAAAAATGGGGAAAATACCAACAATTATTTATCTAAACAATGCTATATGCGAGAAAACAAATTTTATTCAAAAATGAAAGAAAAAAAATGAATACAATAAAGTAGAAACATTTCTTCCTTTGCATAAGTCTCTTAAGAAAACGCAGCTGATGATGAAAAGAACCAAAATATATATGACATTGGGAAAAAAAAACAACAAAACAAAATATAAATAACTATTAAATACATTTACATACAATCCTCACAACATACAATCCTCACATTTACATATATACATACTATCCTCACCACAATAGTAGTGAGAATTCTTTTGGAAAGAAAAACCCGTGAAAAAGGAACATCCATATGCGGAATGATCCCTTATATCTTCAACTATCGTCTTACATACCCTGCACTGGAATCCGGTACCCATGTACCAAGTGCGGTCATCCCTGTTTAGACACATCCTCGTACACACCCTGAATGACGGGAATGACGTTTTTTTGGTCCCAGAGCTATCAGAAGTCCTAGAGCTATCAGAAGTGCCAGAGCTATCAGAAGTGCCAGAGGTTGTACTAAAGCTATAAACGTTATAATTCTCACGTTTTTCGTCATCAACAAGAACCTCATAAGCTTTTAAAATCTCTTGAAAACGGTTTGTGGCTTCTTTCTCATTGTTCCGGTTTTTGTCAGGATGCCATCTCATAGCTAAAAAACGGTACGACTTTCTTATTTCTGCCTTAATTTCCTTTGCCTTCATACCTGTCATTTTTTTTCTATTTAACTTTAGCACAGTATAATAGTCGGTTTTCTTAGCTTCTATTCGCCTTGACATGATATGAATTTCTTAAAGTTTTGTCTAATCTGACTCCTAGTGTTGCAGTTTTAGTACTGAGGCTGAACAATGCGCTGCTTTTATTTATACTATGAATGACGTCATCGAGTTTTTACATAGTCACGAGTCTAAGACTTTCACACGTCACGAGTTTAAGACTACAATATTATTTAGATGTGACGTCATATTAGTTTTAAATTAGCTACTGGTAAAGGATGATGAATAGGCAAGAGCTCTTATAATCAGTTCAAAACTTAATATAGTACCGAGATTAATGTAAAAAGACAACAATTCAAACGGTAGTCATCCGTAAAATGAAAATATTGCTATTTGCTACAATTTGCTAAACTATTATAAATTTGTATTTTAACGCTAAAATAAGATTTATTCATCATAAAATGCACATCTAATATTAAATTTTACTATTCACCAAAAGGCTCTTTGGCCTGTAAAGAAGAGGAAAATAAACGAGTCACTTACTCAGAGAAGAAAAAAATTTATATTGTCACTTACTCACAGAGAGAAAAGCAACAAGGAGAAGAAAAGAAAATATAAATAAAATAAAAACTACAGAAAACAAAATCAAATAGACTAACAGATTGAATAGACGCAATTTTTTAGTAGATAAAAAGGACTCCAATAAATGACATATATATATATATATATATATATATATATATATATATATATATATATATATATATATATATATATATATATATATATATATATATATATATATATATATATATATATTGCAGTTTTGAATTGAACCTTCAAACTTTATTGTGCAATTAAGCCTGTGTGCTCGTTCTAACGGCAGTAATTGAGGGGAAGGAACGTCCTTTCCTCCTTGGTTCTTCGCTCCTGCCTAGGTTCTCGAAAAACACCTTTCTTTGGTCATTTTATTGGAATAAGCACTTTTTATTTATTTGAAAAAAAAAAATGAGGAAACAGCCGAAAGTGCGCTTTATGGGAATGTGCTGTGAAGTTAAATTTATAAAAAGTGATTACACATAAATATAAGCTTTTAAATGAGCCTTTAAACAGCTCTCTTTTTTACAGTAGCCTTCTAGTTTCTGCTAGTCAGCAGTCGATTTAGAAAGCCCTGTCCTCGTTATAGTTTTTTCAGGCTAAATCGGCCGAGTAGAAACAACTTTTTGCTCATCAAAAATAAACGTTCCTGAATAACATGTATTGGTTTGTTAGGTATGGATAATGAACTTTATGTTATAGACTGAAAGTTTTTCGTAGCTGTCAAGGTTGTCCGCAGCATTTTCTAGAGATGTCTCATCTCAGCCGACGAGACTACAATGTCTTGTTTGAGAGTTCATACAGTAAACACCTTTATTGATACAACATTGATATAATCTCATTATACAGTAAAACTCAATCGTGAGTTTTTTCAACCTCATTATACAGTAAGACTCAATCGTGACCCTATGGACGTAATTGAACTTGAACTAAATAGAACTTGGATTATTTAGTTATTTGATCTCCCTATGGACTTTTTCTGAAAATATTTCAATAATCAGAACTTGAATTATTAGACAACTAATTATTAATTGTGAAAACAACTAAGTGACTAAGGTGTTGAAGATTGCTTATGTGCCTTGCTTAAACTAAAATTGAATAATTCTTCCTTTCCCTCAGTGTTGCCACTGCTTGACTCTCTCTGTCTAGTGTTGCCACTGCTTGACTCGAGTCCCGAAGCAACTATTGTGATATGTCGAAACCAAAAAACTATTGTCCCGAGTGCCGACTGCTGGTAACCACAAATTCTGTCCAATGCGTGTCAGGATGCGGCCGTTGGCACCATGCGGGCGTTAATAAATGCACCCAAATCGGACTAAAGGACCATTCCGGCGAATGGTTATGCATGGAATGTCTTGCAAAAGAAATACCCTTGACTCCGAAGTGGCAACCATCTCAACCCCCACAAAAGCCTAGTCCAAAGAGACCTGTAAGAGGAAGTGGAATCGGCACCTCTTCACCACAAATTATTACGGGACCTAAAACTAACTCTGATATATCGAAAGGGACTAAGCCATCTGCGGTAAGTGTAGACATTCCCAACTATGATTCCGAAACAATCCGTCTAAGTGAGAAAATTAAGACCCTGGATGCAAGTTTATTGGCATGTCAAGCAGAAAATCTAGACATCCGGACAAATCACTCAATGTTTGTGTCAGAAATGGAGGAAAAGAACAATCAAATTAAACTGTTGACAGGCCATTTGGAGGTTAAAGACTTTCTTATAGCTCAGCTGAAACAAGAACTCTCGGTGGCTATCGAAACCCGCCCTCGTGACCCTTCGCAAATCTCCCGTGACCAAGTTACCCAGTCAACGCAAACGGACAAAGATATCTCTGTTGCTAACCGAAATGCACCCATTGATATTAAAGTGCAAAAAATAACATCTAGCACAAGCTTAGCCCACGACTGTGCGATCTTGTCAGACGAAATGAATCCTAGTGATACGTTATCAACTAGTGCAAATGCACCCCTTCCGACGCTCGTAGAGAAAAGCTAAAGAACTTGGCAATCTATCAAAAGAAAGTACTTGACGCAAATCAGACGGCTAGTAGGATCGCTGTTTTTTTTACGAGTCCATTTTTTTAATCTTTTTTTTTTTCTGTTGATAGTAGGCTATATAAACAAGGGAACGCTAATGTCTCGCTACTTGGCGTTCATCTCGGAACACTACGTACACCGCACAGTTCCTCCACGCTTGACATAGTCCCCAGAACACTAGAGTCGGCTCCACTACGTTTGGCAGGCGCCACTGGTGTAAGCTGCACGATTTATGATTGTTATGATATATAGCAATCTATCTTTTTTTAAATTGCTTTTTTTTAAATATTAATCTTTTTTTAAATTGCTGGTTTTAAATTTTTAATTGCTGGTTTTAAATTTTTAATTGCTGGTTTTAATTTTTTTTAAATTAGTCAATTACTTGTTCTCAACCATTTAGCGCTGGTGGATTTTCTTAAAACCTGACTCTTTTTCAACGACGGTAGTTGTCCCATTGACACGAAGTGTCATCTTTTTCTTTCACCGTATACTTATATACAAATATACACTTGCAGTAATCCCAATGCGCAATTTCCGTCGATAGTAATTTTTTTTTCACTTTTGTGTTAGCCAGTTCACAATCTAGAACTTGGATTTAAAATGAGACAATAACCGGTTTATTGCTGTTTGTATAAGGAGACAACATTATTAGCTTCGGCTCAGTGGATCACTACATTGTAGTTATATTTAAAAAAAAAAAATTTAAATTGGTATTTTGGTTAGGTTAGGTCAGTGGTGTCGTATTTTGGTTAGGTTAGGTCAGTGGTGTCTTTGAGGGGGGAGAGAGGTAAGGGGGTAGTTGCCCCCTCAATAATTCGGAAAAAATCGTAATTATTAAGTAGCTTTAAAACTGTTACTGGTTTTAAGTGTAAAATTTACTCTTTACCATCAGAGAATGTGTTTTCGCTCATTTCACTCCTGACTTTCGGAAAACAAGAGGGTTGTTCGGAAAACAAGTTCCCCCTCCCTGAATACCCCTACTTTAGTATCCCCTTTTAGTTTCCATCCCCCTGCCATACAAACTTTTCCTCCACCTTTTCCCACCATGCATTGTAACAAATATTGTAGTTTTGCCCATGCACCGAAAGTAGATGATGTTAATTCTACTCCCTGGGGCCCTGTTCCAGTGTCCCTGTCCAAAGATAAAAATTGTAAGAGCCACTCATCTCCCTTCTGCCGTCCGTTTTTAGTGCACCGCACTCAAGCAAATATTTCTCATCAAAGTTCATCAGGCACAGCTCAAAAATTGATAAACCCTTCCCGATCCCGAATTCTCCTCCCTTATCCTTTGCCATCTCCTCCCCCTCCCTGCCTACAGAAGTCTTATTTCCTCCCCCCTCATAGTATGCTACCCTACACCCTCCCTACTCTGCCACAAACCAGCAATTTCTTGACGGATATGAATCACTATTACCAACCAGGTCCCCTTTCCCAGTACCTTACGAATCGCCACCCCCAGCCCATTCGTTTTATCCCTCGTGCCTACCCTGTCAACGTGACTCAGGTCTGAGACTTTTTAATTGTCTTATAATGAATCTTAATTGTTCTCCTCGTGATTCATCCATATCATTGCCTGTCCCCCCACCCCGGAATCCCCATGAAAAATCCTTCTCTTACTCTAATAATTCATCTATCGATGTTGACCCTAATAGTCATCCCATAAACGTCAAATGTGCTCCCTTGGTCCCTTGTTCAGACTACATTAATCTGGCCCCCACTAAGAATCCCACCCCACCCCCTGTACCGATTTTTAATTTAAATAAAGTAAAGTGTAAAAATGGTACCTTTGCAGGTCATTTTAAATTTCCCACACTTTTGTTAAGCAACGCTGAAAGTCTTAATTTTGAAAAACTTAATGAATTAGACTCCTTTTCTAAAATATATAGATCAGACATAATCGCTATTACTGAAGTACACGCTCAAAATACACACATGTTAAAAATGAATAATTTCACCCAGTTTATTAAACTCAGACCCAAAACCCACCCTCTGGGTAAGAAAGGGGGTGGAATTCTTTTCTTTGTCCGTAATGATTTTTATCCTTCAGAAATATTAGCTCCTTGTCTTAATCCCTTTGATCAAATTTTGTGGGTTTGTATTCGACCTAAGGTCTTACTACGTCCTTTCAATTTGAAGGTCCTGTATTGTTTTTACTACTCTCCTGGGCAGAGAGCGGCTGAAAAATTAATTTTATTGAGAAATTGCATAGCGGTGCCGACTATGTACTATCTAAATACCCAAATACTGGAATTTTCCTCTTGGGTGATGCAAATGAATTAAAACTTGAGTCTACATGTAATACTTTTAGTCTAAAACAAATTGTAAAAGTCCCTACTACCAAAGGCAATTCTACTCTTGATTTAATATGCACCAATATGTCAAATTTCTACAGACCCGTCACCATTCTTCCCCCTCTCGGAGGTAGTTACAACATTAGCCTACTCCTATCTCCACTAGATACAGTTAAACATTCCTTTATTATTGCTGTAACCGTCTTTAGACCTCAAATTTACTCAGGACTCTACAATTTTGGCTCTTGGATCACTGGTGAAAATTGGTCCCCTGTGTACCAAACAAATGATGTCGACTTCAAGGCTTTATCCCTCCAAAATTTATTGAGGAGTAATTATGAAGCCCATTTTCCGGTGAAAAAAAATTAAAATATGCTCTACCGATAAACCTTACATTGCTGCGACTTTTAAAAAACTAATAAGGAAAAAAAATCAATTTGTTCAAGCAAGGACATATCACAAAGGCTAATGATCTAAGAAAGTTCCTGAAGAGAAAATTGAGAAAGGCAGCTTGTGGGTATTACAACAGTAAGGTTAAGGATTTGTATTCTAACAAACCCAAACAATGGTAAAGGAAAATTAAACAGATTTGTGGAAAAGACCCTGTTGAAGTTAATTTTCATCTCTCTGAGCCCCCTTACAAGATAACCAACGATTTGAACCTGCATCTTGCGTCCATAGTACAAAATCTTCCCCCTTTCACTGGCTCAGGTCAAACTATTCCTCCCTCCACCTCTTTCCCCCCAATTTCTCCCTCTGATGTAATAAATAAAATCCAAAAGCTCAAAAAATCAAGTACTTGCCCATTAGACATCCCAATTGACTTCATTAAAGCCTTTTCAGACACAATTGCTGGACCTTTGTCTGATATTTTTAACCAAATTACAAAATCTGGTAAATTCCCAAGTTGCTGGAAACTAGGTTTTATAATACCCATCCCAAAGAAATCTTCCAGTCTGACTATAACCAACAAGCGTCCTATTACACTCACTCCATTTTTTTCTAAACTTTACGAAGGGTTCCTTTGGGACTGGCTTAAAATTAAAATTTTACCACGCATTGACATCCGACAGTTTGGTAATTTAAGAAAAAACCTCCACCACCCATTACCTTGTACACTTGATTCACACGATCCTAAGTGAACTAGAGAAACTAAATGTTTGGCTAAACCTGGTTTTAGTCGATTTCCAAAAAGCGTTTGACTTAGTTGACCACACTTTCCTAATTCGTCTACTGCATGATAACTTTGAAATTGACCCACTTTTAGTAAGTATTGTTATATCGTTACTTTCAGACAGATCACAAGTTGTAAAATACAAAAATACCTTCTC
The DNA here is from genome assembly GCF_032884065.1 of Artemia franciscana. Taxonomy (NCBI): domain Eukaryota; kingdom Metazoa; phylum Arthropoda; class Branchiopoda; order Anostraca; family Artemiidae; genus Artemia; species Artemia franciscana. The sequence goes on from NW_027063134.1 coordinate 55,881, forward strand.
TAACCCCCTCCCTAGGTACTGTGGAATACCTCAAGGAACCTTATTGGGACCACTATTATTTCTTCCATGATTAACGAAATTGGCAAGGAATTCCCCCAAAGATGGAAATATGTGGATCACTTGTCGATCCTTGAAGTATGTCATAGGAATATTAAATTGACCCCGTTGAAATCCTAACCCAAGGTTCGGATGAATCTAAGAATCTAAATATGACAGTAAATCCCACCAAATCACAGATAATGACAATCAACTTCTTGAAATCTACTCCTGCTTTTTGCGATCCGATCCCAAGCGAAATACTAGTAAAACATGTTAAGGTTCTTGGTGTCACAATTTCTAATGATCTTAAGTGGGACACACATGTTTCCAACATTGTTAAACAAGCAAATGTTTCACTATCCATTTTTAAGCTACTAAACAAATTTAATTGTACTAAGATACATTCCCTCCGTGTTTACTTATCCTTTATCAGGCCGTTATTGGAATATGCATGTCCGGTCTGGCATTGGCAACTTTCAAATGAACTTAGTGACAAAATCGAGTTGGTCCAAAAGCGTTCGCTCAGGATCCTTTACAAAGAAGGCAAAATTCCATACTCCTTCCTCCTTAAAGCTGCACGCATAACCACCTTAAAAGAAAGGAGGGAAAAAATTTGCCTGCTTTTCGCTAAATCAGTCATTTCCAATCCCCGTACTGAGGACTTACTCCCTGATTTTCACAATCCCATTAGACTCCGACTCCCCCGGTCAGCCTCCTTAGCTATCCCAACTTACTCTCCGATCCATGCTGTTACAGAAAGGTTTCACAAAAGTTTTATACCCTTTATTCTGGAATACCTTAATAATAATTCGTTATTATGTACTTGCCAAATTCGCCTTTTCCTCTATTGCCGTTTTTATTCTTTTTTTATTTACTGCAATGTTTTCGTATTTTAATTGTTAAGTTTACTGATTTGCCCTTTATCTTTGATGATTTTGCTTTTTAATTCCTTTTAATTTTAAGTGATTGACTTAATGTACTGTTTTGAACTTTTTTTTTCTTAGCTTTTACTAACATATAAAGCGGATTCGGCTCTATAGAGCCTGTGATAGCCTTTTGAAAATAAATATTATCTTATCTTGTCTCTTACTTGTGGATAGATGCTAACAAACTTGTAATCAATGTCGAAAAATCTTGCATCCTATTATTTTCTAGGGTAGGAACCCTTCACCCGGAAATAACAGGAATTGCGACGTCTCTTAGAAAGGTTCGACTAACAGCAAACGGATTTACAAAATATTTAGGATTAAGAGTGAATAAAAACTTTTCTTTGCTTCCCCCCATCCATGCTGTAGAACTAAAGCATTCAAAGAATCTGAGCATCATGAAGAAACTGAAGAACACATTCCCATTTATAACTCTTACCCTTCTCTACAATTCGCTCATCAAACCCCATTTACTGTATCGCGCAATGGCATGGCAGTCGACGTTCAAATCCAATCTGAAAAAATTGGATTCCATTTACAAGAATGCCCTGAAGATCATTAAACACACAGATGATTATCTCTCGCTGAAATCGCTGTTTGAGCTTTCCTGCTTGGATTTTACTTTCTGATTCTTCTCCAGCTTGCTTCCACTGCCTTTTAGGAATCTATTCTGTTTGGTAGTCAAACAGCATCTTCAATTACAAGACTATCTGCACAGATTTATATTCGACATACGCCAACAGTGAGGCCAGATTTTTCGCCTGACATCGTCTGCGCTAAGGCTTACAATACCATTTCACTTGAACCGAGAGGTAGGAGCTCTCTTGGTTCTTTCAAAAAGAGACTAAAAAAAATATCTTGTTTTGAAATAAGTTACATTGAATGACGAATTTAAACAGGTAAGATATTTTGGTCATTATTGAGTATTTTATTAATATTTCTTTTTTTAGTAGAGATTAGAGTGGTTTGCTCGTGGATGAAATGGTAGGAACTTACAAGGATAATATTGAAGGTAGACGCCATGGTTGTACCAAGGAGTGAAGGAAGAGCCATAGTGCGTAATAAGTTTTGAGGCGATAAGGGAATCAGTGGTGTTATATTTTTTTTATTAAACCCGAGTGTGTGTCGAGTGACGTCATGTTTGTGTGTCGACTGACGTCATGAAGTTAGTTGTCGTCATGTTTGTTATGACGATGACGTCATTAAAGGTATTTAAGACATACATTCACGGAAAAATGTTTAATTGTAAAATGACTGAAGAACCTACAATGGCAACAGCCGAGGAAGCTGCTCAAAGAGTCTATGCCAAAAAACTTGCTGCTGATAGAGAAAGTAAGAAAAGAAAGCGTGCATTCGAATAGAAATTACAGACCGGGACACTGGGACACAAATGACGACCGGGACACAGGGAATATAAATGACGACCGGGACACTCAAAGAGAAATTACAAACTGGGACACCGGGACACAAATGACGACCGGGACACAGGGAATATAAATAACGACCGGAACAGAAGGACACATCATTAGAATAATGAGGTATAGATGTGAATACGGATTGTTTTTCCCATGGACAATTATATGTTGCATGTTCAAGAATCAGTAAACCTGACTATCTATTTATATGCACAGACAATGGGACAGCGAAGAATGTTGTATATTCGCATGTTTTACGTAGTTAAAAACATACATTTATATCTATCTCTATTCATAGGTGGGACACAGGGACACAACTACAATGGGGCGTAACTAATATGGCGCGTAACGACTTACACGCGTGGGGGGAGGCCTCGGGGGGCGCGAAGGGCCCCATCAACTAGGTGTTGGGGTGGTGCAAAGTGCCACCCCAACAGCTAGTATATATATATATATATATATATATATATATATATATAAATAAGTTGTCTGTGTGTGTGTGGGTCTGTCGGGTGACGTCATGTTTGTGTGTTAACTGACGTCATGTTTTTGACTGACGAAATTACAGACCGGGACATCGGGACACAAATGACGACCGGGACACAGCCACATCTATCTTCTATATATATAACAATAAATTGTCTGTGGATGTGTCTGTCTGTCGTGTTGACTGACGTCATGAAGCTAGTTGTCGTCATTTTTTTTATGACGGTGACGTCATTAAAGATATTTAAGACATGCGTTCACGTAGAAATCTATTAATGTTTAACTTTAAAATGACTGATGAACTTACAATGGCAACAGCCGAAGAAGATGCTCAAAGAGTCTATGCCAAAAAACTTGCTGCTGATAGAGAAAGTTAGAAAAGAAAGCGTGCCGAGGAATCAAAAGAACAGCAAGAAAACAGACTTGAGGCTGATAGAGAAAGTAAGAAAAGAAAGCGTGCCGAGGAATCAAAAGAAAAGCAAGGAAACAGGCTTGAGGCTGATAGAGAAAGAAAGAACAGAAAGCGTGCCGAGGAACTACCAGAGCAACGCGAAACCAGACTTGCTGCTAAAAGAGAAAGTGAAAAAAGAAGGCATGCCAAGGAACTACCAGAGCAACATGAAACCAGACTTGCTGCTAAAAGAGAAAGTGAAAAAAGAAGGCGTGCTGAGGAATCACAAGAACAGCAAGAAATCAGGCTTGCTGCTGATAGAGAAAGTAAGAAAAGAAAGCGTGCCGAGGAATCAGAGCAACCTGAAAGTTATCGCCTGGCATTCAGGTACAGCCCAGTCGATGATTATAGCTTGAGTAGATGTGTTCAAATCGGGACTATGTCTAAAATTTGTCCCTATTGCAAGGCCTTGAAATTCAATGGTGAAACAATGGGAATGTGTTGCGCCTCAGGAAAAGTTAAACTTCCTCTATTGGCTACACCACCAGAGCCATTGAAGACTTTCCTTACTGGAACTACGTCAGAATCTAAGCGTTTTTTGTCAAAAATCAGAAAATATAACTCATGTTTCCAAATGACGTCGTTTGGAGCCCAAATCGAAAATCCAGATCAATTTATGTCTACTTTCAAAGTAAAAGGGCAAATTTATCAGTCGGTGATCAGTTTTTACCTCGAGATATTAATCTTCATAAGCGAAACGCTCAGTTGTTAAGCAATTAGCCAAGGCAGACAGGATTACTGTTTCAGGGATACAGGTATGAAATTATAACCCTAAACCATCTCATAACACGAGAATAGCTTAAATTTTTCTACCCAGCCTATCATTATGCAAAATTAAGATTAAAGGCATGATTTTAACTGCTGAACAGTACTAAGCTAATAGACACGACACCCATTTTTGAATATATTAAAATTTTATGCTCTTATCAAGATACAAACGAATTTATACACTTAATTTAGTATTCCTAAATGTAAAGAAGCATTGAGAATCATAAACTCTGGAATCCAACCAAATTTGATTCCTTGAATCTAGGGCTGGAGTGATAGAACTAGGACCTTAGGGTCCAGGGCTGAAGGTGAGAACTTATGACAGTGGGAGTACCCTTAACCTTAGCCTGCCCTCACGCAAAATTAAGCTTAAAATTTGATTTGCAAGAAAATTAACATAAGAAGAGAATTTCCATACTAGTTTTAGCAAGTGGAAGAGTTTAGCAAGTGGAAGTGGAAGAGTATGTAGGAAAAATTAAAAATCCCTAAGCAGTTTTTGATTGCAAGCTTGCATTACTAATGCCCTGGGATTGAAAAGAGGGTGGCAATGAAAAGACAAACAGGCAAGAAGCTTACAAAGAGGTTGTCTACAACCGATGCAGCTTCATCCAGATCGATATTTTCTTGTTCTTGAAATATTGAAACCACAGCCGATTTGACTTCATTGGCCAGGTTAGCATCTCCACATACATAAATATGACCACTGTGATTATATAACAAATCATGAATACGACGGCTGTTGGCATTCGTCCTCATTATTTGCATTACAGATTTCTATAAAATATAAAATTCAAACATAGAGGCATCCAATGTGACTTCAAGCGAAAAACAGAACATAAGCGAAAGAACAGTAAAAACTATTGACGATAACTTCTTTCTATTAGATATAGATCTACCTTTAGAAGCAACACTCAAACTCAGTGCTGCCTTAAAGTGAAACGAACAACTCGCCAAAATACGCCCGAGCCGTTCAAAACCAGGATTGCCATCATGGTCAGTTCCTAAAGCGCTATAATTGCCTAAATTTGTATGTTTCACAGACATAAATTACTAAATTTGTATGTTTCCCAACAATTTTTGGTGCTAAAGTTAAATAAGTGTGGCTCACTAAGTGTAGTTGTTTTAGTTTTAGATCAGTTTTTTTTCTTTCGGTTATTTTGAACTTAGCGTCAATTTTCCAAAACAAACATAGCAAAAAGGTTGTCCTGATTAAATCAAAATTCGCACAAATCTTTCGAAACAAATACGGAAAAATGCGATCCACACTTTTTGTAAATTCATCTGCCTCTTTTAAAAATCTACATCATTTCGTCCATGACAAAAAGAAAAATTGAATCACAAAAGTGCTACAAATTGAAGTACGGGCTTCAGTACAATACATGATGAAACAGTTCTTTCTGAAAAAGTCAGACAAAGTTTTGCCTCTAGTCTAACTCTATTTTTACATTCCTTGCTTACCTTTGGTTCACCCTGTTCTGCTTTCAAGGTAAAACATCAATTTCGCGTGATCCACCAAACTTCACCTGTTTTTAGCTACAGGTTTATGCGTCATAATGTTTCAACAGCTGTGAACTCTTTATTTACTTCATAACTTAATATAGCTCATTCCTATGGATACACTAGTCTATACTATTAACAACCACGAGCTGAAGACATAAAATATTTTTGGTTTATTATCATATAAAATTTTTTGGTACAGTTGCAATACATTATTTACAAGATAGCTTCATAATTAATGTAAGGCGTAAAAAAGAAGACGAGTCTAGTCAAGCAAAACGTTCAAGCAACATTGTCAGAGAAATCCTACTAAAATTTTGATAAAAAGCTGGATTTTATAAAGTATGTGTTTTAAATACTTTTCTAAAAAGTATTATTATAAAAAGTACCGATATTACATTTCTGCTAATCCATAAACGGAAATTTTTCATTTGATTAAACAGTTTCTTCAGCCATAGAGCCTAATAAATAAAAAAATGCAGAGGCTAATTGATCCTTTGTACAAAATAAATAGCCGTAAAAAGAGTTTCTGAGCTACGACCTTTTTTGATTATTATAACTTTGTTTATCTGTGATTAAACTATGTTCTGGAAGAGAAAGGTAAGTTGCATCTAATCTATTCGTTCTTTTTTCTTTGAAATTTTAAACCCAGGCGTGTACTATGGAGAAAAGACCTTGATAAAAGAGGCAACCACATGAAAAATAATCTAAGGTCTGGACAATAAAAGCTCACTAATTTAGTATCAACCAAAATTTTTCACACAGATCTGTCAAATATATCCAAAAAACATAAATTTGCATATAATCCAAGTCTTACCTTAGCCTGAGCAAAAAAAAAAGAAGAAAAGACTATAAGAAAAGACTTTACAAACGCATAAAAAATTAATTATATCCATTTTTACAAGTCAATTAAACATTTCAGGGGGAGGTCAAGCCCCATGACCCCTCTGGATACAGCCTTGGTTGCAGAGTCGTTATTTCGTTCTTTATTTTGAGACTTTTCTCTCTTTGTTTTTAAACATAAAATTAAAGCAAATTTATTGTATCAGTTTACGAATAATGAAAACTAACAAGGACTTTGATAAACACGTACAATTTCAACCCGAGCAAAAAAAAAAAAATAATTTTAAATAAAATTAGAAGTTGGATAATAATTTCAAATAGATATTTTTTTTTTTCAAAAAGCAAATAGCTCATTCGAACAGAGACAAAAGGCAGTCAAAAATAGTCAAAATTAGTTTACCACTTTATTAATTATTAAAGTTATATAGCAGCAATTGGAATAAGAAACCTGACAATTAAATTCCCTTAAATAAGCGCTATTCTGCTTGCATCCTATCTAAACGCAGGGTGCACTTGCAGAACCAAGCGAAAATAAATTCGCTAATGGTTCCTTTACCCATTGCGGAAATCCGTGCAGAAATCTGTCGTTTACGTTGAATGTAAAGTGAGATTTACATTTTATTCGCATTCAGTGAGACACACTGAATGCGAATAAAATGAGAAACAAAGTCGTTTCAGCCCTCCGAGCTTCCCGAAAAAGATATGTACGCGAAAAAATAGCACCACTCCTCAAGTCAGAATCTTACATTTGGCATGACGCAGTAAAACGGGGCTAAGTAGGAAAAAGAAAGGAAACGGAGCACGAATCGATAACCTTGATGGTAGTCTGAATAAAGCCTCAGAAGTCACGAAAGGTGCTTACCTTTGGTTCACCCTGTTCTGCTTTCAAGGTAAAACATCAATTTCGCGTGATCCACCAAACTTCACCTGTTTTTAGCTACAGGTTTATGCGTCATAATGTTTCAACAGCTGTGAACTCTTTATTTACTTCATAACTTAATATAGCTCATTCCTATGGATACACTAGTCTATACTATTAACAACCACGAGCTGAAGACATAAAATATTTTTGGTTTATTATCATATAAAATTTTTTGGTACAGTTGCAATACATTATTTACAAGATAGCTTCATAATTAATGTAAGGCGTAAAAAAGAAGACGAGTCTAGTCAAGCAAAACGTTCAAGCAACATTGTCAGAGAAATCCTACTAAAATTTTGATAAAAAGCTGGATTTTATAAAGTATGTGTTTTAAATACTTTTCTAAAAAGTATTATTATAAAAAGTACCGATATTACATTTCTGCTAATCCATAAACGGAAATTTTTCATTTGATTAAACAGTTTCTTCAGCCATAGAGCCTAATAAATAAAAAAATGCAGAGGCTAATTGATCCTTTGTACAAAATAAATAGCCGTAAAAAGAGTTTCTGAGCTACGACCTTTTTTGATTATTATAACTTTGTTTATCTGTGATTAAACTATGTTCTGGAAGAGAAAGGTAAGTTGCATCTAATCTATTCGTTCTTTTTTCTTGGAAATTTTAAACCCAGGCGTGTACTATGGAGAAAAGACCTTGATAAAAGAGGCAACCACATGAAAAATAATCTAAGGTCTGGACAATAAAAGCTCACTAATTTAGTATCAACCAAAATTTTTCACACAGATCTGTCAAATATATCCAAAAAACATAAATTTGCATATAATCCAAGTCTTACCTTAGTCTGAGCAAAAAAAGAAGAAGAAAAGACTATAAGAAAAGACTTTACAAACGCATAAAAAATTAATTATATCCATTTTTACAAGTCAATTAAACATTTCAGGGGGAGGTCAAGCCCCATGACCCCTCTGGATACAGCCTTGGTTGCAGAGTCGTTATTTCGTTCTTTATTTTGAGACTTTTCTCTCTTTGTTTTTAAACATAAAATTAAAGCAAATTTATTGTATCAGTTTACGAATAATGAAAACTAACAAGGACTTTGATAAACACGTACAATTTCATCCCGAGCAAAAAAAAAAAATTAATTTTAAATAAAATTAGAAGTTGGATAATAATTTCAAATAGATATTTTTTTTTTCAAAAAGCAAATAGCTCATTCGAACAGAGACAAAAGGCAGTCAAAAATAGTCAAAATTAGTTTACCACTTTATTAATTATTAAAGTTATATAGCAGCAATTGGAATAAGAAACCTGACAATTAAATTCCCTTAAATAAGCGCTATTCTGCTTGCATCCTATCTAAACGCAGGGTGCACTTGCAGAACCAAGCGAAAATAAATTCGCTAATGGTTCCTTTACCCATTGCGGAAATCCGTGCAGAAATCTGTCCGTGTCTTTTCGAACGATGGCCCAGTAAACGCTACATTTTAAGGCATAATTTTTAAATAAAGCGTAGATGAAGACAAGTTTTAAAAGAAGAATATTGGCTAATTTGACTCTCGCTTTGTTCCTTATGCTGCGAAGGAGGCATAAAAGACAAAAAGAGAGAGAGAGAAAAAGAAATCAGTCTGAAACAACAAAGATTTTGATTTTCCATCATAGTCATGGTTTTATTCATCTGAAAACCTTACCAAGAATCCGTCCTGAATGAACCAAAACGTTGCAGAAATCTGGAGGGTTTTTCAAGCACGGAAACGGAAAAAATCTCCGCAAGGATTGATTTCCGGACTAGATCCGGACAGATTTCCGCAATATGTAAATGAACCATAAGCGGAGAGTGATGCAGAATACCCTTCCATGCGTTAAAAAGGGCTCTTGTCGTAAACGAACGTAAAAGAACGCACGATATGTGAGATGGATAAACCGTGATTGGACATATATATTTATAAACAATGTAAACTCCATGCTTCAGGAGACACACTGAATGCGAATAAAATGAGAAACAAAGTCGTTTCAGCCCTCCGAGCTTCCCGAAAAAGATATGTACGCGAAAAAATAGCACCACTCCTCAAGTCAGAATCTTACATTTGGCATGACGCAGTAAAACGGGGCTAAGTAGGAAAAAGAAAGGAAACGGAGCACGAATCGATAACCTTGATGGTAGTCTGAATAAAGCCTCAGAAGTCAACGAATTCTTTAATTAGATTTGTACTACCCACCCAAACGTAAGTGGGGAACAAATGTGTGACATCATTAACAACAATAGTACAGATGAAATCGTAGAAGTGTCAGAAATGGCAGTTCACTATGGAATCGGACGGCTATGGAACAACTGCCTCATACCCAGGTGAACTCCCTGTAAAATCATTGAAAGAGTACTCACCTCTTTTAGCCTATCCCACCAGTGATAAACCAATGTTTCTTAGAACAAATATTTCCGAAAATGTGGAAAGCTGCATATGTCCGTGTCATACCGAAAGTCAAGATACCCCAGACCTGTGACCGACTGAGACCAATATCGATAACTCCTAACTTAGTAGAAGTAGCTGAGGGTTTTATCTACCATTCTTTGTTACAACAAATTGATCCTGGGATCAAGCCGTACCAATATGGTTGCATATGAAGCAATAGCACGGCAATGCATATAGTAAAAATGTATCACTTAATCGTCAAGTGGTTGGAAACTTCTAATAGTTGTCGACTTATTATTGGCAGACTACTGAAAAGCATTCGACCTTATCAAACACATGACTGCATTGACAGATCTAAAAGAAATTGGCACTAAAAACAAATACTACTATTAGTGAGAGAATTTTTAAAGGGAACAGGAATCAGTATACCCTTTGTTTGCAGAAGATACCTGCTCTGAGTGGTCAGAACTAACCTGCGGCTGCCCTCAAGGAACAAAATTAGCAACTCTTTTATTTCTTGGCGTCATACCCCATCCTTGTAGAATCTGAAGAGCGTTTCAAGACTGTTTATGACTTATGTGCGTTTCTCAAACATATAATTAAAAATGCAGTAGCAAAGCAGCAGTCTGACCCAAGTTTCTTCAAAGACTTCATCAACCAGTGTAAGTCGAATAGTCTACAAGTAAATGAACAGTAATCAAAAGTTTTATGATTTAATCGACTCCAATTGTTTCCTCTGCAACAATCCTAGGCGTAACATTTACATTTAACTGCTCGTTTAAGCTGCATGTAGACAGTACTGTGCACAAAGATCACTACTGGATCCAGAATTTAACAAGTATGTGCAGGTTAGGCTTTTCTGATCGTCAGCTTCTGCTGGCGTATACAACCTACATCAGTCCTATCCTTCAGTATTGCTGCTCCATTTGTGGTCCCAAAACTCAGAACACAGCTTACATGGCAGCTAACTAGAAGATGGTCAAAAACACACTACTAAGATAATAATCGGACACTATTTCAGCAACAATGAAAGTGCCCTTGAGCTCTTGAATTTACCCACCTTATTCCATCGAAGACATGAGCTAATAATGAAATTTGGGAAATCACTATTAACAAACGAGAAGCACCGATCCATACTTGCACCATCCGCATCAATCAGCAGACATGCTAGGCATTACAAGAAATTAGAACCAGTCCAGTGCCGTACAAACAGATTCGCAAATTCCTTTGTACCATATTTCCTAAGTGCATTTAACAGGTGAATTGAAAGTTGTGCCATATTTTGTAAGTGTAGCTAACAAGTGATCATTTTGTGATCGTAAAAGTAGCGTAATTTACTCTTCATTTGTGAGTGCTACGATACCTGTTTCATTAAACAAATACAAAATACGATAACAAGCCCATTTTTTCAAAAAAAGCCCGTGTTCCCACCCCACGTTCACTCAAAAATTCAACCCGCCCCTGATGGCGGGTCTTATGTTTACTGTCGACTTCATTATCCAATTTGCTCATAAAATCCTTTTTTTTAAATTTTAACCATCTTCACGTGAAAATAATTTCTTTAAACGTACTTGTCCGAAGGTCAGGCTTATTGACGATATAAGAAACGAAAACCAGTTCATCCTCATTGGGAGGCTAAGTTTCTCGATTTGTTAATATTCTAAGTCACAAAAAGAGAAAAAGGAAAAAAATATCAAGTCTACGCTTACTGGCTCAATTAAAGCTTCTCGGGAATACGCAGTTGGAGCTAGCTCAATAACACCCAGATTATGATATTTCCACTTCTCCTCTCTGAATAGGTCCAGTTCTTGTATTGCATACTCTCCATAGAAAATGGCTCTTCCCAGTTGTTGTTCAACTAAAACTAAATTTGGCTTATTCGTTTATGATGTATTAAGAATTAGTATTACTAATGCCCTGGGATTGAAAAGAGGGTGGCAATGAAAAGACAAACAGGCAAGAAGCTTACAAAGAGGTTGTCTACAACCGATGCAGCTTCATCCAGATCGATATTTTCTTGTTCTTGCAATATTGAAACCACAGCCGATTTGACTTCATTGGCCAGGTTAGCATCTCCACATACATAAATATGACCACTGTGATTATATAACAAATCATGAATACGACGGCTGTTGGCATTCGTCCTCATTATTTGCATTACAGATTTTTATAAAATATAAAATTCAAACATAGAGGCATCTACATCCAATGTGACTTCAAGCGAAAAACAGAACATAAGCGAAAGAACAGTAAAAACTATTGACGATAACTTCTTTCTATTAGATATAGATCTACCTTTAGAAGCAACACTCAAACTCAGTGCTGCCTTAAAGTGAAACGAACAACTCGCCAAAATACGCCCGAGCCGTTCAAAACCAGGATTGCCATCATGGTCAGTTCCTAAAGCGTTATAATTGCCTAAATTTGTATGTTTCACAGACATAAATTACTAAATTTGTATGTTTCCCAACAATTTTTGGTGCTAAAGTTAAATAAGTGTGGCTCACTAAGTGTAGTTGTTTTAGTTTTAGATTAGTTTTTTTTCTTTCGGTTATTTCGAACTTAGCGTCAATTTTCCAAAACAAACATAGCAAAAAGGTTGTCCAGGTTAAATCAAAATTCGCACAAATCTTTCGAAACAAATACGGAAAAATGCGATCCACACTTTTTGTAAATTCATCTGCCTCTTTTAAAAATCTACATCATTTCGTCCATGACAAAAAGAAAAATTGAATCACAAAAGTGCTACAAATTGAAGTACGGGCTTCAGTACTACACATGATGAAACAGTTCTTTCTGAAAAAGTCAGACAAAGTTTTGCCTCTAGTCTAACTCTATTTTTACATTCCTTGCTTACCTTTGGTTCACCCTGTTCTGCTTTCAAGGTAAAACATCAATTTCGCGTGATCCACCAAACTTCACCTGTTTTTAGCTACAAGTTTATGCGTCATAATGTTTCAACAGCTGTGAACTCTTTATTTACTTCATAACTTAATATAGCTCATTCCTATGGATACACTAGTCTATACTATTAACAACCACGAGCTGAAGACATAAAATATTTTTGGTTTATTATCATATAAAATTTTTTGGTACAGTTGCAATACATTATTTACAAGATAGCTTCATAATTAATGTAAGGCGTAAAAAAGAAGACGAGTCTAGTCAAGCAAAATGTTCAAGCAACATTGTCAGAGAAATCCTACTAAAATTTTGATAAAAAGCTGGATTTTATAAAGTATGTGTTTTAAATACTTTTCTAAAAAGTATTATTATAAAAAGTACCGATATTACATTTCTGCTAATTCATAAACGGAAATTTTTCATTTGATTAAACAGTTTCTTCAGCCATAGAGCCTAATAAATAAAAAAACGCAGAGGCTAATTGATCCTTTGTACAAAATATATAGCCGTAAAAAGAGTTTCTGAGCTACGACCTTTTTTGATTATTATAGGAGAAAAGAAATTATATTACTATGGAGAAAAGACCTTGATAAAAGAGGCAACCACATGAAAAATAATCTAAGGTCTGGACAATAAAAGCTCACTAATTTAGTATCAACCAAAATTTTTCACACAGATCTGTCAAATATATCCAAAAAACATAAATTTGCATATAATCCAAGTCTTACCTTAGTCTGAGCAAAAAAAAAAGAAGAAAAGACTATAAGAAAAGACTTTACAAACGCATAAAAAATTAATTATATCCATTTTTACAAGTCAATTAAACATTTCAGGGGGAGGTCAAGCCCCATGACCCCTCTGGATACAGCCTTGGTTGCAGAGTCGTTATTTCGTTCTTTATTTTGAGATTTTTCTCTCTTTGTTTTTAAACATAAAATTAAAGCAAATTTATTGTATCAGTTTACGAATAATGAAAACTAACAAGGACGTTGATAAACACGTACAATTTCAACCCGAGCAAAAAAAAAAAATTAATTTTAAATAAAATTAGAAGTTGGATAATAATTTCAAATAGATATTTTTTTTTTTTCAAAAAGCAAATAGCTCATTCGAACAGAGACAAAAGGCAGTCAAAAATAGTCAAAATTAGTTTACCACTTTATAAATTATTAAAGTTATATAGCAGCAATTGGAATAAGAAACCTGACAATTAAATTCCCTTAAATAAGCGCTATTCTGCTTGCATCCTATCTAAACGCAGGGTGCACTTGCAGAACCAAGCGAAAATAAATTCGCTAATGGTTCCTTTACCCATTGCGGAAATCCGTGCAGAAATCTGTCCGTATCTTTTCGAACGAAGTCCCAGTAAACGTTACGTTTTAAGGCAGAGTTTTCAAATATATACATCAGCGTGGATGAAGACAAGCTCTAAAAGAAAGAATACTGGCTAATTTGACTCTCACTTTGTTTCTTATACTGCGAAGAAGGCACAGAAGACAAAAAGAGAGAGAAAAAAACTAGTCTGAAACAACAAAAATTTTGATTTTCCATCATAGTCATGGTTTTATTCTTCTGAAAACCTTGCCAAGAATCTGTCCTGATTGGACCAAAACGTTGCGGAAATCTGGAGGGTTTTTCAAGCACGGAAACGGAAAAAATCTCCGCAAGGATTGATTTCCGGACTAGATCCGGACAGATTTCCGCAATGTGTAAATGAACCATAAGGGGAGAGCGATGCGGAATACCCTTCCATACGTTAAAAAGGGCTCTTGTCGTAAACGAACGTAAAAGAACGCACGATATGTGAGACGGATAAACCGTGATTGGACATATATATTTATAAACAATGTAAACTCCATGCTTCAGGAGACACACTGAATGCGAATAAGATGAGAAACAAAGTCGTTTCAGCCCTTCGAGCTTCCCGAAAAAGATATGTACGCAAAAAAAATAGCACCACTCCTCAAGTCAGAATCTTACATTTGGCATGACGCAGTAAAACGGGGCTAAGTAGGAAAAAGAAAGGAAACGGAGCACGAATCGATAACCTAGATGGTAGTCTGAATAAAGCCTCAGAAGTCAACGAATTCTTTAATTAGATTTGTACTACCCACCCAAACGTAAGTGGGGAACAAATGTGTGACATCATTAACAACAATAGTACAGATGAAATCGTAACAATACATACATTTAAAAATACATTTAAAATACAACTAAAAATACATTTGGATTATTCGTTTATGATGTATTAAGAATTAGTATAAACTGTGAGGGCCGAAGTTGACAATTTTTCCGAGGAAAGTAAATCGAATCAAAAGTAACACTATTAAGCAATAGTAAATACCAGAATTTTAAACAAGTATTCTACATTTTAAAAATCAAACAGATTTACCTAGATTAAAAAATTTTTAAATAAAAACAACATTTTGGCACCTACTTTTTAATCAAGCAGGTCGTGGAAATAATTGCGAATATGGAGTGACTCGGCCAAAAACAAAATTTTATTTAGAATTTGCTAAACAGAATTTTGATAACAATAGATAGATCAAAAGATTTAGCTTTTTTAATCTTACCCATCAAAAGTTACGAGCCTGAGAAAATTTTCCCGATTTTTGAAAAAGAGTGCAAATATCCCCAAAAGTCAAGGAGTCTTATTGAAAATTAAACCATCAGATACAGCGCATCAGAGATTTCTTCTGTAGATATTTTCAAGCTTCCACCTGTAAAAATTGGAACTTTGTATTTTTTACCAGAAGAAAGATAAAAGATATTTTTTTTTCTACCCAGGGCTGATAGTATCGACCCAATGAGCCTAGGGACATTGGGAGGGGGTTCATGGGCTAACGGAAACTGAAAGTTCTAGTGCTCTTCTTAAGTGACAACAAAATTTAGGCTAACTAGCCCCCATTCCACGTTATTTTCCTCAAAGTCGTCTGATCAAAATTTAGAGATAGCCATTTTGTTCAGTATAGATAAAAGGCTCAATAACTGTCTTTGGGGAGGACATTATCCCCCAGAGCCTTTGCGGGTTGAACTTTAATGTGGAAATTATTCACAGAGGAAGTTTCAAAAATCCATATACGGAATTCGTTTTATATGTATTGCTTTCTCGTTGGCACCTCATCTTAATGTGGAGATGCTCTGGGGGATTATCCGGGGAAATTTACGGCGGAGTTGGAATTATCAGGGGGATTTCCCATGGGAGAAATTCTCCCAGGAGAAATTATAGGAGAAATTTTGCATGGGCATTTCCCAAGGAAGATCCTTTTCATTGGCAGGGAGAGGGGGATATTTCCCCCTATGTGAAAAAAAATTAACATACAGGGGGTATTATGCCACGACCGGAACAAAGGTCAGAAATTCAACAGAAAACAAGCCTTTCTTCTAATGAAAATATACTAAGGAGTATTTTTCAGGCGGAATCGCAAGTAAAAAATTTTCCGGGGGGGGGGGATCACAACAAGAATGGAATTATCCGAGGGTAATTTCCTGGGGTATAATTTTACAAGGCAGGAAATTTCCGTGAGATGATTTTCCATGGAGGATTTCCAGGGGGGGGTGGATTTCCTAGGATTATTTGGAAAACTATAAGAAATAAATAAAATCAAAAACAGTTTTTTTAATGATAACAAACAGAAATGATTCCGTATAAGGGGGAGGGGAGGGAATTCGTCCATAGAATTTTCAATTTCGAGACTTTTGGAAGGGTAAAACTCGAGACAAAGGTCCGTAAAACCTTTGTTGCCTAGGGGCTTCGTGGAACAGTGGTGTTTATATTTCCTACTGGCCTGCTAAGTCCCAAGGTACTGAGGGAAAGATCTCCTTATCCAGCCAAACCAGTTGAACATTTTTAACAAGTATCTGCAAAAATTTGGGGCATCCGTGGGCATATGCATTTTGTATCAGTTTGCAATGCCCTGGGAAATCCCAGAAATCAGCAGGAAGCGCTCAACGCACTTTTTTGTATCCCTTGAAATTCCTAGTGAGAGAGACTAGCAATGTATGTGTTAGTATACATTAATAACTAGACCTACGTTGCCTGGGCAACGTGAAGTGTTGCGGCAACCTTTGTCCGGCTTTGCCGATTAAAGTGTTGCGAGAGCAACACTTTGGTTTTGTTTCTTCGCTATCGGTTAAATGCTGAAGTTGTCAAAACTATCAAAGCTTTCAAAACGGCATATTCAAAGAAGAACACAATCAGTAATCACATGATCAAATTCTTCAGCGTTGAAAAAACAACAGCAAAAGAATATCGGAAAAAGGGACTAAATTGAGTTTGCAGCCAGATGAACTTTATCCTTTTCAATCGTAGACATCGTGAGGGATGGAAACTTGGAACATTATCTTATGTAATCTAGTTGGTATTATAAAGCTATCTGTAACTTTTCAGGATCAAAATACCATCAGGGACCCATAAATTTCCTGTAATGACTCGCCATCCAGGATCGCTTATTATTGGATGGCGAGTCATTACAGGAAATTTATGGGTCCCTGATTCCATAGATGTGTACCAATTTGCACAAATTTGTAGCCCCTCGTGAGCCTCCTCTAGCAACCGATTCTTACTTACAAGTCCCTCTCCCGGGATATACATCCAAGTTCACCGGAAACAAATAATGGGTACACCAACTAGCAAAAGTTCCAAACCCCTTGTCGCTGAAGTCATTGTAGCCTAACAGCCGATTATTACTTACAACTCCCCTACATGTCTTACAATCGGGAACCAAGTTGTTCTTACCATCAATTACACCAGAAACAGATAATAGGTACACCAATCAGCAAAAGTTGCAAACCCCTCATTGCCAAAGATGATTATAGGCTAATAATCGACTGTTGCTTGGAAGTCCCCTACATATCTCACAATTGGTATCGGCCTATTTTTGGTTCAAGTGTGTACCTTACCACTGAAGTTGTCAACCCCTTGAAACTTTCAAACTGGTGTATGTCATGAAGGAATTTTTGTAACAAAAAATGGATGACATATACTTTGATCAGTTCATCAAGGTCTATCGATTGTCATTGAAAAAAAAATTCTATCTGTCTTAGTTCAAAAGTTGACTTTTTTGCCGGAGGCCAACTTTCTAACACCACCACTTAGAAAGGAGCAAAGGATAAGCTCTAATTTCTTTAGCAATGAGAGAACTTTTAAAGTTTAAGAGGTATATCTGATACCATTTCTCTATTGCAATCCCAAGTAGAAAAAAAAGAATGGTAAAGTCAGCTGAAATCACGAACAGAAATGGCTAGAAACAATAGATGGCAGCACTTTCGGACCCGTGGGAAAATCGCACTTTTTTGTTTCTGTAAATTTTTCTATTTATCACTCAAAGAAGATATATTGGCAGTGGGGCCGGGGAACTACCGCATATATTTAACACTTATAGATTTTAGTCCATCTTCAATTTGAAACTGGTGCCTGCCTGCTTGCCTGCTAGAACGGAGCTTTCCACTCGAAAGCAGAAACATGGTTTGATGAAACGAAAGCTTGGCTGCACAACTTCAGATACTCCTCTCTGACATAGGCTATATAACTCCACTTCACTTCGCACACCATAGGCTCTGGCTCGAGGACAAGCAAAAACCATCCTTTTTGGCCCCAGGCAAGAGTTCTACGGAGCTTTCCAAAATGTAATGTCATATTCATCAATCCGGCCTGAGGTCCACACTTTCCGTAAAAACCACACAGGTTAGACCCTTACCAGTTTCCAGGAATAAGCTGAGATCGGCGGCATAGGAAAAAAAAAAAAAAAAAAAAAAAAAACCGGGACAAAACCAAAGTGTTGCTCTCGCAACACAATTAGCTGTGAAAGTAAAAACAAAATAGGGATAATGTGGAAAGGGGGCTAACTATTAAACAAAAGAATGCTTCTAAGCAACCATTATATAGCACAAAACAATTCCATTTCCAACCCGGTTATTTTATGGGCGGGGTTCAATCCCCCTTCTTCTAACAACGTCCAAACAAAATATTGTCGTGTGTGTAATTAAAAACAGTTAACTTTAAAAAGATTGAAAGAAATGAGTAGGGTACAGCTGTGCATAAAGGTGTTTAACTTGCATTCTCAACAGTGGCGTCGTTTTGGGAGTAGGTCAAGAGGGAACTCCCCCCAATAATTTGGAGAAAAAAATCATTATATAGCCCATGACACTTGAAACTCTGGATGTGGACCCTTTTGCCCCCAAATAAAAATGCTGGAGCTAAGCCCCTTATTTTTAATGTATTTTCAAGGCCTCCTTTTTCATTTGACAGTAGACGTATTTCTTATTTGAACTTCTATCATTTTCGTGGCGAAGAAGGTGCCTCAGACTCATCGACGAAACCAGTTTTTTTCCGTCTCTTTGAAGGACAGTCTTCAGGATGTGAACCATGTACACGGCCATCAAAAGTAATTTTCGGAAGCCCCCCCCCCCCGCTTAAGCCCGAAATTTTTGTTTGTTACGTAAAAATGTAACTAAAATGCATTTAAACGAAAAATGTATCCAATCTGCATATTTTTTTTTGTAAGCCTCTCCCAAACAAAAATTGTTGACACGCCCTTGGCCCCCTTATTATTTCTGACGACTTGGTAAAAAAAATATAGTCAGCTCACTATATAAATTCAATAAATGAGAAGAATAAAACAAAGAATAAGATAAATATGACAACAAGATAGATTAAAAAATGAGAAAATAACAAGTACTGAAATTGACATGACAACTACTGAAATAGACATGACAACTCCTGAAACTGAAATGATAAATACCGACTTCACTGTTTAAAGAATAAAGATGCAGATATTTTGTCAATTTGATTTCTAAACAAGATAAATATCTGAATAAGATAGATACTACTCTATAAGATTAATCAATAAAGGAAACCTTTTACAACTTATCCAAAGCTATCTTGATCTCATTCAGTAATGAGCCAAATTACAAATGATAAGATCGCCGTGTACATGTCAAGAAGAAGTGTTTATCGATACTTAGGGAAGGTAATATGTCCATAAGCCTGCTTAGTCCCAGAAACAGAAGAAAATTGGTCTTTTACTTTTTGAAGGAAATTGGTCTCTGTGTCAATTTAGTTTAATATTATGGCCTCTTAGTGAAAATTGGCCTCTCCGTGTCAATTTAGAGAAATAGAGAATCACCATGCTGTTGGTTATGAGCCACATATTCTGTTCACCTTTAATGTCAAGTTTTGTCAGAATTTTCTGCTATTGGCCTGTGAACTAGTGTACTTAGACAGAAAAAGCACATAATTCAGGGAGTCTAACTGACGTCATTGAGGTCTCTATAACAAAAAAGGTGCATTCGTGTATGAAAAAAACGGTGAATAAAATAAAAGTTCCTTTGTAATAGCAAAATACTGTCACATCATTTATGATTTGATATAAAGTCTATAAAATATCTTTAAAATAATCGGTGAAGTTCTCATTGACGTCATTGTGGCCGCAATAGGCAAAAAGGAGCATTCATGTGCGAAAAGGGCTGACAGATGAAAAGTTGCCTTGTAATGGTAATTTAGTGACAAACTCAGTGACAGTTTTGATAAATGATTATGTCATTTAAACCCACCAACGCCATTATGAAGAAGAATTAACTATTTTTTACCATAATTAGGATATTAGTACTATACTCCTTTATTAAGTGTAAAAGAGTGCTTTAGTAACTGCAACTTTTGGGAATGAGAATTTTAGTGCATCTGTTTGTTACATTTACATGAATGTAGCAATTTTGTTGTGTTTTGCATCATTCATTATATTTTTTTTTATAACTGCATCATCTTTATATGAATATATAGTTTTTGTCAAAAATGTATTTTATTTTTAATACTATGGTTTGTTACTTCAAAAACACGTGTATATAGCCATTTCCTTTCAAATGAGCCCTTAAACATCTCCCTTCAGTGTTTTAGCCTCCGCCCTCTCGCAGCGGCGACAGAAAAAAAGGGAGCAAGAGAATAAAAGGAGAGACGTCACAGCTTTCCATGCGAAATAGTGATTTTCGTTGGTTTTCGGCTATGGTTCATAAAAATGAACAGAAATTAATTTAAAAACTTTTTCCACAAAACAAGTTTGTCAAAGAATAGTACAGACCTCATTAAGCCAAAAATTAGTAAAAATAAATTCAAATAATTTTTTAAGCGTAATACTACCACAAATCACCATCAATAAATGAATTAAATTTAAAACGAATAGAAATTTAATAAATAACGGATTCAAACTCAAAGCAAGCAAAAATAAACATGAGTAGGGCTGACAACCCCCAGACCTCCTCATGACCAGAGCATAATTTGTACTTTACTAAAAATAAAACATATTTTAATATTTTCACTTTTTTTTAGTTCAATAAATAAAAGATGTATTAAGACTACAATGAATAAATATACATTAAACTGACAATACACGGTCATTTCTCTTTTTTGTTTTTAGTGAAGTGCAAATTTTGTTCTGGTCTTGAGAAGACGTGGGTGTTGTCAGCCCTATTCCTTCAAATTTTTGCTTGTTTTGAGTTAGAGTAGGCTATCTATATAATTTCTTTTGGCTTTTGGTTTCATTTATTTATTAATGGTGATTTGCGGTAGTTTTACACTTGGAAGATAAAAAGAAAAAAAAAAAAATCGTAGAATTTGACAGCACTTCCGTCCGTAAAAACTTAAACAATAAGAATTTGATGGTTCCCAACAGCCAACTATCGTTTCAAAGGAAACCTAAACCTTTTCAAACTTTTTGATGCCATTTGTTTTTAGCCTAATTTTGATGATTGTTCGCCTACATTTTATTTCTTCTTCTTTTTTTTCTTTTTTTTTGCGCCCGCTACTGCCAAAAATTGCAAAAGCTCAGAAGGAAGTCTTTTCAATAAAAATGGATTTGTGTTGTTTTTTTTTACAAGTTTTTAAGATACTTTTGGTGTGTAAATACCTATTTCCGCGTTCCTGGCACTTTTCAACAAAACTATAAAAAAAAACTCAAACAAAAATTTCAAATTAGAAACCTTATTTTTCGCTGGGAAAATTATTTGAGATTGGCAAAATTAGTGTAGTAATAAACATCTGATATCAGTTTCTGAAAAACAGAGTTATAAAGCTAGAAAAACGAGCAAAGAAATACCAAATAATAGATGGCACTAATGATTTTCTTATTGACACTAGAGCATGAAGAAAAAACAAAACATCCCACTCTAATGAAAAAAAGCACCAAAGGACCACTTACATCATCTTTAACTACCAAAACACCATGAACCAAACAAGGTCTTTTCGGATCGGGTGGATTCATTTCATACTTTTGTTTGCTCTTCATTAAAAGCCCTTGATCAATCACAGCACGGACAGGCAGAGCGGTTTTAATAACTGCTGTCTCACCGTTAGCTGGCATAAAACAATCTATACCCAATTCCTGAAACATTTAGAAGTCCTTTAATTATCAATTCATTCGACAAAAATAAAGAATACAAAGAAAAACAGGAAATGAAAATGAACAAACAAGCCAAATGAGGGCGATTTTCAGCCTGTGGGGGGAAAACACAAAGACAAAGCAGATGTTTTGACAAAAACCTCCGCTAAGCCGTTCTCAGCGGTCGAAAAAAAGGGGAAAAGGAAAGATGGCATATATAAAGAAAAAAAAAAAAACTTATTGCAGTAAACCATACCACGAAAGAGAAATTAATAAATAAAACACAAGTCAAAACCATCCTCGTTTGGTATCTTAATTATTTTTTTCTTCATATTCGTCCTTTCTTTTCCAAGCGTCATGTATAGCTAGTTCAGTCTCAGAACGTATAAAATAAAATAAAATATAAAATAAAAATATAAAATAAAATAAAAAGACTTTAAAATAAAATATGTTCAGTATTAACTACTAAAACTTAATGATTAATTGATAAGGGGGAGATTTAAAATTTGCTTGATTTTATACACGAATATTTATGTTTGTTTTAGACTTTAAAGGTTTTAGTACTACTGAAAGGAAGCGCAAGAAAAAAAAACGGAAAACTCTCATTCAGCCATTAAATACAGCTCCTTGGCTTAGATTAACCCCGCTTCATAGTTTTTTTTTCTACAACAAAAAGTTTAGCTATTTATGTATCCCTTCCATAAGAACTTCATATGCTCCTGGGGCATATCTTACGGCCCTTGACCCCGGATTTTGGGAGTTTGTTTCTACCCTGAAGGCCTTGTTATATGATCTTTAGACTATTTTGAATAAAATGGTTACCTCAAAATTTTTATTGGACGCATTTTGGATAAAGAACGCGATGGGGGGTAGGGGCTAGTTCCCTCCGATCACTTTTGACTCTTAAAAAGGCCTCTATAACGATTAATTTCTGATCAATTCATTGGAAGAAAGATATTCTTTTTGCCGTACATTTTTTGGTTTTTCTTTTTGTTTTCGATACCTCACTCCTCGAAAGTGACATTGTATATATTAAAAGCCATAAATAAATAAATTATTATTATTATATTAAATTCATAAGGATAAAATTTCTGGTAATTCGAAAACAATTAATATTCTAAATAATGATTTGAAAAGAATAGCGTTATATATGCTTCAAAATGTTAGTAAATTCGACAATAATGTACATTCTTGGTCTTTCAAAGGAGCGGAATAAGATACAAGCCTGTCCAAAACACACAAAGTGCAGCTTTCAGGCTGTATTTCTTATTTTCCCAAGAGGACCTTTGGATTGAACTTAGGGGGGTAATCTTAGTCTATGTACGGATACGTGTAACTGCTCGATAAATTCAAAAACTTCTCAGATGCTCATAAATTCAAATACAATAGTCTGTAAATGCAGTTCTCTGAGCATTACTGTGCAAAACCCTTCACAGTAGAAAAGCTTACCCATTTCCAGCCTTTTCCAATCGTTTCTTTCTTGAAAAAAAAAATCTAACTAGAAACAACAAAAAACCTGGTTGGATTGTTGTAAACCATCCAAAGTTATTAGATCTCATACCTTCAGCGAAGAATGTATCTGCCTTTATATTACTGCACAAAATTCTTTATTGTAAGCAAAATGTAGAGCTTGTCTTTTCCACCATTTCCAAACCATTTTTTTTCTTGAAAAACAAAACAGACAAAAAACATGCCTAAATAGGGAAAAAACGAGGTCGGGATTGTTATTGCAATTTAAGGTAGTTAGATCTCTTCAGCACAAAAAGTACCTGCCTTTATGGGATATCTTGCTTTATTTCCGATATCCCATCACTATAAAGTGAAAACAAAAACACAGTTCAATTGGTCAAAACAGCTAGTGAACTTAAAAAGAAGCTCGGGCATTTCACAATCAAACGTTTTTGGGACACACAGAGGGTTTTTTTTTTATAGATGTTTGGTTTTTAATTATACACTACTAGAGCGTAAGAAAAAAGGAGACAGTTCACGTCATATGGAGGGCTACCACTGCCAACCATCAAGAAAATTAAGTGCAATCTAACGGCATTTTGTTGGTAAAACTCTCTGAGCTTGTGACAAGCCTAGACAGTCAAACCAATGAAATAAACACAGAGCATAAACTAAATATTGGTCAACCAATATTTAATTCATTTTTGTTAGCCCAACTGTCTTATATTATAAATAGGTTCATTCGCCTAACACTCTAGTCAGACAGGCCCTTTTAGGCTTTTGACACTTGTTCCCCTTACAATTCCAGGCAATTTGTTGGTCAACTAACATTGAATTAAGTTTTATTAGTGTAAAGGTCTAAGTTTATGAATTGAATGAATCGCCTTATCTGACACTCAATGCAAATGGGCCTAATTTAGCTTTGGACGCTTGTTTGCCTGTCATTCCACGCAAATTAGCGGTCCTGAGTGAATTCTCAATTCTTGGTCAAAATGCCTAAGACCATTGGTAGGCGTGCCTTGTTTACCTCTCATTCTAGGCAATCTAACGGTCCTATGTCAATTTTAAATTCCTGGTCAACCTGCCTGAGACTCTGGGCGGGCGTGCCTTTCTAAAAGCTAACAAACAAGTATTTGTCCAATAAGAGTCATACTTAATCCCGCCGTTTACCCGTGCCATTTAACCAAACACTTGGAAAATTATAGTCTCTACGACTATCTTAATTATGTGACTATCTACCTTAGTTCTACCCTAGGAATTATGCATGGACGGATGATAGATAGAATTTTTTTTTTACAAATGACCTGATATCATTTTTATGCAATCCTAATTAGGGCTTATGCCAGATTTGCCTCTCACTCAATCGGACTATCTGTCTTGGCTTTTTCTACAATTAGCCATGGCTTGATGCCCACAACTACTTGATTTTAATTCAACTTAATTTAAGATTTAAGATTTTAATTTAACTAGTATAAAGTACGAACTGATTACAATGTGAAACTAATTAATATATCAATTATATAATAGAACTTAATAAAAAAATATGTATATTAAACTTAGTATATCAAACATAATATAGAACATGAAACTGATTACAAGATTTACAAATTACTAAGATGAGCAAATAAAAAAAAAAAATCATCCAAACACATTAAACAGTGAAGTTTTTGTTTTTATCAATGCGGGGGCATTAGTTTTATCACTCAAATCTCTAGTATGTGTTATTTTGTTCCGTACTCTAAGGTGTTCCTTTTTTTGGTAGGAATCAAAATATTGTGTTAACATAGCCCTTTCCATCAGCTTTCTAATCATTCTTTTAAAAATCATGGAGGCTAGTGCAGGACTGTGACCAAAATTAAAATTATTTAACCAAAATAATTTTTCTAAGACTATAAATGAGGGTCTCAGACAATCTTGACAAGAGCCACCGTATCAAATTAGACAAAGCCACTGTATCAATTAGAAAAATTAGTAGGGGTATAGAGGTAATGGCCCTTTGAGGCTTCAGACACGATCTAGTTCGTATAACCCACAGCAAATTACAATTATGACATAAAAAAGCCGTCGTTGAATAGTTATTATGAATAGTTATTATTTGTCCAATGGGAAGATTCCTATTTTCACTTATTTATTTCTAGTCCTCCGATTTTTATGTAGTCTGGTTTTAGCCCTTTTTTAGACAGTGGCAACTCTGTCAACCTGTACTCTAAAAGCCTTTCCTGCTATATAATTAGGTAAGAGTCTTACCGTTTGAATTTGCTTTTTCAAAAAGTCCATCTTTTTCCCTTCACCATGAACAAGTAGCACATTTTTTGGCTGGCAATACTGTATCAACTGCATGATTCCCTTAGCATCTGCGTGAGCAGAAAACGACATGTACTGCAATGAAAACAGAAAAATAATGATGATCAACAGCACAAACTAAAAAGAAACACAAAATAATGGCCTAAAAACAAAATTAAATTTTTGATGTCAATTCAAACATGGAGATGGGTGACACTGATGTTGAAATTGACCGACATAGAGATTTTGGAACCAACAACAGACTAACAACTTCATCAGCAAATTTGAATTTTTCTGTTTTTCTATTCGAAAACAGTAACAGCATTCAGAAACAATTTTTCAAGAAACAATTTTCAGAAACAGTAAGCAATTTGAGATGAAAACGTCAAATCTTGGGAGAAGGTCATTTGAAAGGAAGAAACCAAATCTAATAGCTTTTTTTAAGTAACAAAAGATAATACAATGCTAAAATGAATACAATTTTTGACAAAAACTGTATCTTTGTACACAATCTGATATACCAGGTGTTCTTTTTTTGAAAAGTTGCTTCTCTAAGGTATGATGTTAGAATTAAGTGACTCCGTTACCTTATTCCTTGAAATGAAATCATAAGCTGGTTTTTAGAGAATTTCTGGCGCAATAAACAAATCGACACACAATTCCAAATTGACACAGATACATCAATTGCCCGGCACCATTTAGAAAAAAAATTAAAGGAATAAAAAAAAAATCGGCAACGAACTATAATCAAACACATTGCAATAAGGAGCTGCAAGAAAGGGGCGCACATGTAACTTTTAATAGCAATTAGTACACCAGAAGAATCGGTTTTGTAGGCTGATTACCATTATATAGAACTCATTAATTTTAAAGTTGTCCGTCAAAAGCAACGAGCCCGAGAAATTTGCTTTATCTTCGAAATAAAGGAAAGGTGCCATTAAAAAGTTAGTTATCTTGATGAAAATCACACCATCAGATATGGCATATCAGAGACCTTTATTGTAAAGGTTTCAAGCCCTATCTACAAAAATGTAGAATTTTGTATTCCTTTTTTCCCAGGACAAAGATCACCAATGCGGTTATTTGTTGCGATCATTTCGAACCAACAGTTCAATAGAATCGGAGGAGGGCTCATTCGAATGTAAATTAAAAGTCCCGTTGTTCTTTTTAATCAGCCAAAAGGATTTTGTAACAGGAAAGTGGTGTTTTCTACCATTTTGAGGAACAGGAAATTGAAAATTTGAGACATCCAATCGATATACAGCTATCGAAAACCTCTATATTGAGTTACCCAGCTTCACAGGCAGTAATTTCGCACGGCAGCAAATTCAAAGAGTAACGTAGTCCATATAAAACAAACGGTTGTCCTGTGGTGGCGCAGTGGGTTTGACCTTAGCTTGGTAATACGGGACCCAGAGATCGAATCATGCTGCAGCAATGCACTGCAGGGCCGACGCAGGGACCTTAGTAGTCAAGAAGTGTCGTTAATCTGATACAATACTATACAAACAAACGGTTGATATATCCATTTTTGAATAGAAAAAACAGTTTTAATAAATTCATTTGAGGTGAGAGAATGTCAATTAAAGTTGTGCACAAATCCCCGAATTTAACATCCGTCAAATTTTTCTCTACCAGTATCGTCATTTCATTTCTTTCTATTTGTCATTATTTTTATTCGTTACACCTCGGTTAGGTCTGGGCATGATTTGCAAATGATCAGAAATTAAATTTTTAAAAAAAATCAACCTAATGCTTGGCATGCTGCAGATTTGTCATTTTGCCATGTTGAAATGACATATAATTTTGACTAAATGAAAGAAAGATAATATCTGTTAGCTTGATTCAGCATGCCCCTGGACATTTCAACTTAACACCCTTAGTTGTTCCTGAGATATTGCGAATACACAATTTTGAAAACTTGGATTCATATACCACCTTTTGGTTTAGTTAATGGTTAGTTAGTTGGTTTAATTAACTCCTTAATGCTACCTAGAAGCTTCAACTTAAAAGGCTCCTGATAAATTGCAAATAAGCCATTTTGACAACATAGAGGCTTTTTATTTAATTCAATGTTCTCTAAAAGTTTAAACTTAATATCCACTGTCGTTCTCGATACATTACAGATAGAGCCTTGTAACAACCTGGATGCGCACAATATCTTTTCATTTAGTTCAACGTACACCTCAAAATTCCATTAAAGCGTCACCTTAATACTGGTTTTCGGCCAATCCTATGCTGTTCCTGAAACATTGCAGATACTGTTTCGACAACCTGGACACACATAGTTTAATTTAATTAGTTTATCATCTCCTCAACATTCCCTACAAATTTCAACATAATATTCTGCCTTACAAGCACTTTTAACTTATAAAAAGAGCACTAGAACTTCCATTTTCCTATTTATTGAGTCTCTTTCGACGTTTTTAGGATGCCTCCTTCCATACAAAGTGGCCTGCAGAAAAAAAATAATACAATGAAGCCACTTTATCTTTACTTAGGCAGAATTACTGCGCAGTCTATGGTTAATAAACCATAAGTGTAAAACTACATATCAAGCGCGTTCAGCTCGAATGACAGAGGATATAATTCTCAATCACGAAAGAATCTTCCATTTGTGGGGTAAAAACTGGAGTAAAAAATAAAAACTTATTTTTGTATTGTAGGAGAAATTGTGGTGTAAAATATGTAGTAGGTGTGTACTCAGAACAGAGTATTTCTACGTTCTTTTTCCTTTTTATACCTGTAGTCTGATAGGACCTTTTTTATTAAAACCCCAAAATTAACAAAGTAAAATACACTAACCTCTACTGACAGCTTTACTTCGACAGTTTGTCGATTTTCAATTTCAATCTTTTTTGCTCCACCAAGAACCTGAGTGCCAACTGTTCCTTGTACACAATATCCTGGCATGATCAACTGAAATCAACAAAAATTAAACCCGGCACGATGACATTTTCTTCTATGTCTTTCACATAGAAAAAGATATAGGGGAGATTCAGAGGGAAATGAAGAGGCAGATAAAATGGATAGAGTAAGGAGAGTAGGAGACTAGAAAGAGACTAGAAAATGGAAAAGAGACGAGATGTGAGAAGACAGGAAGAATAAGAAAGAAATGAAGGTAAAAAGGAGGGAGATCCGGGCCTCTTGGTGCTCCATCATGGACCTGAGCACCAGCTGCTCCTTGAACATATTAACCTGGCATGATTTACTGAAACCAACAAAAGTTAAACCCAACAACGATAATATATTCTTCTG
Source organism: Artemia franciscana (assembly GCF_032884065.1). Classification (NCBI taxonomy): domain Eukaryota; kingdom Metazoa; phylum Arthropoda; class Branchiopoda; order Anostraca; family Artemiidae; genus Artemia; species Artemia franciscana. The sequence continues at coordinate 84,862 of NW_027063134.1, forward strand.
TCTTTGAAACAGAAAAGGGTATAGGTATAGTTCAGAGAAAAATGAGGAGAAACGTGAAAAGAATGGGTAGAGTAAGAAGAGAATGAGACTAGAAAGAAAATGGAAAAGAGATGATGGATGAGAAGACAGATAATAAGAAAAAGAACAGAAGGGAGATTGAAAAGGAGGGAGATATGGATGATGTGCCAATGAGATGTGAAAACGAAAGACAGAGGCACAGGAGGGAGAAACAATAAAAAAAAATGCTGGGAAACAGAGACAGAGAGTGAATGGTAATGAAGGTGCAGAAAGGCAGAAGAGAGAGAAACGAAACAAAAGTCAAAGGGAGTAGGACGTAAGAATGTGATCAGAAATATAGGAAGAGGAATAGAGAGATGGAGACATATAAAGAGATGAATACGAATTACCGAAAAGAAAAATCGCGACCGGTGTTAATGGGTCTCGATAGAGATTTTTGATGGAAGAAAAGCAAAATGACTAAAAAAATGCGATGTTAAATACAAAAACAAAACTTTCAAAGAAAGGGATTAGAAATTAAAAAAAAAACAAATGATCAGAATTTAAAAAAAAAAAAAAAAATCAAAATTCCATCAGAATTCAGCAGATATAGAAAATAAAGTGTAAGAAAAGATTCATAAACATTGAAGGAAACACAAAAAAGTACAAAACTAAAAATAAAAGTAACGATAAAAAAATTTGGCCTACAAAGCTTTACTTTTTTAAAGCTTTACCGCCCTAAATGCATACAGGTATGCGCGAGCATTTTATTATTTTCAATGAGGGACAAGCACATATGACGTATTTACTTCAAGTGACAAACGACAATATTTTCAAACACGTGTTTAAGAATATTTTTGTAGAAACCTAAACAGTTATTTTTTTTTCATTTTCTCGGTGGCAAAATTATTATTAAACTTTTTCTTCCTACCTTGGGATCAAAACATCATAAATAAAAAAATTTCAAGAACACTACATTAGTCTGAACAGTCAAAGGTCTGAAAAATGTGCCACTCCTCATGCCACCTCCTCGGGTAGCACGTTAAGTGCCATCCCAGGGATAAGAGACCAAAATTATGTAAATACTCTGTATAAAGGAGAGGCGTCATAGATATATTTTCAAACTGTTCTGGTAACGAAATGTAAGTAAATAGCAGTCCGTATCAATACTACCCAAAACAAAAAAAAAGGAATTTGAATAGTATTATATGTATCACAAGAATTTCTCTAGCAGGTCAGAGAGACCTATATATGAGGTCAACAGTCCCTACCAACCAAAAATATAAAATTTGAATCTTTTAACGACAGTACAGGAGCGTGACTTTTTTTTTTGTTCACTTAATGTTAATTAAGAAAATTAATGTTAAGAAGACTAAGTCAATAAGGTTAGGAATATGTGAAGATGAAAAGGTGACGTTGGGTAACAAAAAAATTGATCAGGTGGGCAGCTTCACTTACCTTGGTAGTATTATTAGTTAAGACGGTGGTAGCAGTGAAGATGTTAAAAGTAGGATAACCAAGGCTCAGGGTCTTTTTTTCACAGTTAAAAAAAAAGTTTTGAAGAACAGGAAGATAAGTATGCAAACCAAGATTAAAATATTGGAAGGTACAGTGATATCAGTGGTCAAATATGGCTCTGAAGCATAGGTGCTCCGAAAAGCGGATGAAGATATACTAGATGTATTCCAGAGAAATTGCCTACGGATCGTTCTCGGTACCCTACTGACTGACCGTATTTCAAACAGTAGGCTTTACGAAAAATGTTCTTCAATCCCGCTTTCAAGGACTATAATGAAAAAAAGGTTGAGATGGCTAGGGTACGTTCTGCGGATGCAGGATGACAGATTGCAGAAGATTCTCCTTTTCGGCCAACCGTCTAGAGCTAATCGGAAAGCAGGTTGTCCTCTTCTGAGGTGGGAGGATGTCATAAAGAAATATTTATAGCAAATGGGAACTTCCTGGGAGGGTGTAATGAGGAAGGCTTTGAATAGATTGGGATGGAGGAGGAGCTTGCGTAGGTGTGTTGGCCTCAGGTAGCTTGGTGCTGTGGTAAGTTGTAAGGAGAAAAGTTTGAGGGAAAAGTAAATTTTCCCTCAAAAGGTATAATCACTAATGTTTTTTTCCAGGGGTGATCGTATCAAACTGGTGGGCGAAGATTGTCGGGAGAGGGCTTGCTATAAGAGATATCCAAGCTTTTTCGCTCTTTTTAGTTAAATAAAGTGATAACACTAAATCTGAGCACCAATTTCTTCCATTTTGAATTGAAGAACAACGAATCTCGTCTAAACAAGTAAAAATTACATCAAGAGAAAATTCTGAAACTCAATTCTAAGCCAATTGGGTTAGAACTATGGGTCACTTCTAGAGCCCCCCCCCCCCCAATCTCAGGGGATAAACTGGCACACTGTGAGACATTCGCCCCTAAGCGTACATACTCTATAAAAATTATGTCTTTATTATAGCGACCGTATATCCAATAAAAGTAACAGTTAGAGGAGTTGAGGGCAGAATGAGGCTGATACTGAAAACAAACATAAAATTTAAGAAAAAGAAAATTTTCTGTGAGGCCAATTGTACCGCTTAGAAGCGTGAAATCCAAAAAAGGTTTTTGACAGTTTAATAGAGCATAGATACGTAATAGCCGAATTGTTAGTGCGCTAGACATGAAATACTTTTTGCGTGAGTACGGGTGTTCCGAGTCCTTGTGTCGCTGGTTATTTTGTTCGGAGCGAGAGTCAGCGGTGTGACTGTAAGCTCAGTCAGAGTCTACCAGAACTAAAAGGGCAGCTGGAGAAATCTTGGGAGGGGGACAAGAAAGGAATTGGCTGATTTGCCACAACCATGCATTGCACTCCGGCCGAAGGCAGAGAATCAGGAAATCAATATTTGTGCTACGCAGACCATTGTTCAGGATGCGATTTTTTTTTTAGGGTATATCAGGCTTTGCTGAGATAAGAGTAAGGCAAGGATTTCCAACCAGCATGATTGGAGGGCTCTTAGAAGGGTATTTGGGCATATGCTCCCTCTCTTCGATTTTTTATCATTGAAAAGGGTATGATAATAATATGTGAAGGCATTTTTATTTACTTATGCTCTTCTGGTTCAATCTTTCACTTGTTTGAGTGACATTAGTGAGTTCTTCTTGGCTTTCTGTCACCGTTCTTCTTATGAATATACTTCCAATATGCCCTCTTAACTTCTTCCTTTCTTGCTTCTTGAATTACTGGGAAGAATTTTCATTCAGTTGATACAGATGAATGGGCTGAATGGGCTATTTTGGGTTTTACATCAGCATTTACCACAAACATATGCTTTTAATATTTTAACTAAACTCTAATGTTATGATTTTGAATTACCTATGTCCTTCCTGTTCAACTACTCATTCAGTCGACTGAGCTTTTCTGGGCTCTCTGTCTGCATCCCGCATGCGCATTTGCTTTTAACATACCAGCCTAAAAACTCGCTTTTGCTTTTCGAATTGCATTCTTC
>NW_027063135.1:0-45229 GCF_032884065.1 Artemia franciscana
AAAGAATTTGATTAAAGGGTCTTTTCCTATGTCAAAAGTTTTAGTTTTCGAGGGTAATAGCAACGTATGTTGAAAAAATGAAGATATTAGACTATTTTATGATTGCACATGGTAAAGAATGTGATTAAAACCTCTTTTCCTATTTCAAAAGTTTTAGTTTTCGAGGGTAATAGCTACGTATGTTGAAAAAATGAAGATATTAGACTATTTTATGATTGCACATGGTAAAGAATGTGATTAAAGGCTCTTTTCCTATTTCAAAAGTTTTAGTTTTCGAGGGTAATAGCTACGTATGTTGAAAAAATGTAGATATTAGACAATTTTATGATTGCACATGGTAAAGAATGTGATTAAAGGCTCTTTTCCTATTTCAAAAGTTTTAGTTTTCGAGGGTAATAGCTACGTATGTTGAAAAAATGAAGATATTAGACAATTTTATGATTGCAAATGGTAAAGAATGTGATTAAAGGCTCTTTTCCTATGTCAAAAGTTTTAGTTTTCGAGGGTAATAGCTATATTTGTGGAAAAATGAAGATATTAGACTATTTTATGATTGCAAACGGTAAAAAATGTGATTAAAGGCTCTTTTCCTATGTCAAAAATTTTAGTTTTCGAGGGTAATAGCTAAGTATGTTGAAAAAATGAAGATATTAGACTATTTTATGATTGCACATGGTAAAGAATGTGATTAAAGGCTCTTTTTCTATTTCAAAAGTTTTAGTTTTCGAGGGTAATAGCTACGTATGTTGAAAAAATGAAGATATTAGACTATTTTATGATTGCAAATGGTAAAGAATGTGATTAAAGGCTCTTTTCCTATGTCAAAAGTTTTAGTTTTCGAGGGTAATAGCTACGTATGTTGAAAAAATGAAGATATTAGACTATTTTATGATTGCACATGGTAAAGAATGTGATTAAAGGCTCTTTTCCTATTTCAAAAGTTTTAGTTTTCGAGGGTAATAGCTACGTATGTTGAAAAAATGAAGATATTAGACTATTTTATGATTGCAAATGGTAAAGAATGTGATTAAAGGCTCTTTTCCTATGTCAAAAGTTTTAGTTTTCGAGGGTAATAGCTACGTATGTTGAAAAAATGAAGATATTAGACAATTTTATGATTGCACATGGTAAAGAATGTGATTAAAGGCTCTTTTCCTATTTCAAAGTTTTAGTTTTCGAGGGTAATAGCTACGTATGTTGAAAAAATGAAGATATTAGACTATTTTATGATTGCAAATGGTAAAGAATGTGATTAAAGGCTCTTTTCCTATGTCAAAAGTTTTAGTTTTCGAGGGTAATAGCTACGTATGTTGAAAAAATGAAGATATTAGACTATTTTATGATTGAACATGGTAAAGAATGTGATTAAAGGCTCTTTTCCTATTTCAAAAGTTTTAGTTTTCGAGGGTAATAGCTACGTATGTTGAAAAAATGAAGATATTAGACTATTTTATGATTGCACATGGTAAAGAATGTGATTAAAGGCTCTTTTCCTATTTCAAAAGTTTTAGTTTTCGAGGGTAATAGCTACGTATGTTGAAAAAATGAAGATATTAGACTATTTTATGATTGCACATGGTAAAGAATGTGATTAAAGGCTCTTTTCCTATTTCAAAAGTTTTAGTTTTCGAGGGTAATAGCTACGTATGTTGAAAAAATGAAGATATTAGACTATTTTATGATTGCACATGGTAAAGAATGTGATTAAAGGCTCTTTTCCTATGTCAAAAGTTTTAGTTTTCGAGGGTAATAGCTACGTATGTTGAAAAAATGAAGATATTAGACTATTTTATGATTGCAAATGGTAAAGAATGTGATTAAAGGCTCTTTTCCTATTTCAAAAGTTTTAGTTTTCGAGGGTAATAGCTACGTATGTTGAAAAATGAAGATATTAGACTATTTTATGATTGCAAATGGTAAAGAATGTGATTAAAGGGTCTTTTCCTATGTCAAAAGTTTTAGTTTTCGAGGGTAATAGCAACGTATGTTGAAAAAATGAAGATATTAGACTATTTTATGATTGCACATGGTAAAGAATGTGATTAAAGGCTCTTTTCCTATGTCAAAAGTTTTAGTTTTCAAGGGTAATAGCTACGTATGTTGAAAAAATGAAGATATTAGACTATTTTATGATTGCACATGGTAAAGAATGTGATTAAAGGCTCTTTTCCTATTTCAAAAGTTTTAGTTTTCGAGGGTAATAGCTACGTATGTTGAAAAAATGAAGATATTAGACTATTTTATGATTGCAAATGGTAAAGAATGTGATTAAAGGCTCTTTTCCTATGTCAAAAGTTTTAGTTTTCGAGGGTAATAGCTACGTATGTTGAAAAAATGAAGATATTAGACTATTTTATGATTGCACATGGTAAAGAATGTGATTAAAGGCTCTTTTCCTATTTCAAAAGTTTTAGTTTTCGAGGGTAATAGCTACGTATGTTGAAAAAATGAAGATATTAGACTATTTTATGATTGCAAATGGTAAAGAATGTGATTAAAGGCTCTTTTCCTATGTCAAAAGTTTTAGTTTTCGAGGGTAATAGCACGTATGTTGAAAAAATGAAGATATTAGACTATTTTATGATTGCACATGGTAAAGAATGTGATTAAAGGCTCTTTTCCTATTTCAAAAGTTTTAGTTTTCGAGGGTAATAGCTACGTATGTTGAAAAAATGAAGATATTAGACTATTTTATGATTGCAAATGGTAAAGAATGTGATTAAAGGCTCTTTTCCTATGTCAAAAGTTTTAGTTTTCGAGGGTAATAGCTACGTATGTTGAAAAAATGAAGATATTAGACTATTTTATGATTGCACATGGTAAAGAATGTGATTAAAGGCTCTTTTCCTATGACAAAAGTTTTAGTTTTCGAGGGTAATAGCTACGTATGTTGAAAAAATGAAGATATTAGACTATTTTATGATTGCACATGGTAAAGAATGTGATTAAAGGCTCTTTTCCTATTTCAAAAGTTTTAGTTTTCGAGGGTAATAGCTACGTATGTTGAAAAAATGAAGATATTAGACTATTTTATGATTGCAAATGGTAAAGAATGTGATTAAAGGCTCTTTTCCTATTTCAAAAGTTTTAGTTTTCGAGGGTAATAGCTACGTATGTTGAAAAAATGAAGATATTAGACTATTTTATGATTGCACATGGTAAAGAATGTGATTAAAGGCTCTTTTCCTATGTCAAAAGTTTTAGTTTTCGAGGGTAATAGCTACGTATGTTGAAAAAATGTAAGATATTAGACTATTTTATGATTGCAAATGGTAAAGAATGTGATTAAAGGCTCTTTTCCTATGTCAAAAGTTTTAGTTTTCGAGGGTAATAGCTACGTATGTTGAAAAAATGAAGATATTAGACTATTTTATGATTGCACATGGTAAAGAATGTGATTAAAGGTCTTTTCCTATTCAAAAGTTTTAGTTTTCGAGGGTAATAGCTATTGTTGAAAAAATGAAGATATTAGACTATTTTATGATTGCACATGGTAAAGAATGTGATTAAAGGCTCTTTTCCTATTCAAAAGTTTTAGTTTTCGAGGGTAATAGCTACGTATGTTGAAAAAATGAAGATATTAGACTATTTTATGATTGCACATGGTAAAGAATGTGATTAAAGGCTCTTTTCCTATTTCAAAAGTTTTAGTTTTCGAGGGTAATAGCTACGTATGTTGAAAAAATGAAGATATTAGACTATTTTATGATTGCAAATGGTAAAGAATGTGATTAAAGGCTCTTTTCCTATTTCAAAAGTTTTAGTTTTCGAGGGTAATAGCTACGTATGTTGAAAAAATGAAGATATTAGACAATTTTATGATTGCACATGGTAAAGAATGTGATTAAAGGCTCTTTTCATATTTCAAAAGTTTTAGTTTTCGAGGGTAATAGCTACGTATGTTGAAAAAATGAAGATATTAGACTATTTTATGATTGCACATGGTAAAGAATGTGATTAAAGGCTCTTTTCCTATTTCAAAAGTTTTAGTTTTCGAGGGTAATAGCTACGTATGTTGAAAAAATGAAGATATTAGACTATTTTATGATTGCAAATGGTAAAGAATGTGATTAAAGGCTCTTTTCCTATGTCAAAAGTTTTAGTTTTCGAGGGTAATAGCTACGTATGTTGAAAAAATGAAGATATTAGACTATTTTATGATTGCAAATGGTAAAGAATGTGATTAAAGGCTCTTTTCCTATGTCAAAAGTTTTAGTTTTCGAGGGTAATAGCTACGTATGTTGAAAAAATGAAGATATTAGACTATTTTATGATTGCACATGGTAAAGAATGTGATTAAAGGCTCTTTTCCTATTTCAAAAGTTTTAGTTTTCGAGGGTAATAGCACGTATGTTGAAAAAATGAAGATATTAGACTATTTTATGATTGCAAATGGTAAAGAATGTGATTAAAGGCTCTTTTCCTATGTCAAAAGTTTTAGTTTTCGAGGGTAATAGCAACGTATGTTGAAAAAATGAAGATATTAGACTATTTTATGATTGCACATGGTAAAGAATGTGATTAAAGGCTCTTTTCCTATTTCAAAAGTTTTAGTTTTCGAGGGTAATAGCTACGTATGTTGAAAAAATGAAGATATTAGACTATTTTATGATTGCAAATGGTAAAGAATGTGATTAAAGGCTCTTTTCCTATTCAAAAGTTTTAGTTTTCGAGGGTAATAGCTACGTATGTTGAAAAAATGAAGATATTAGACAATTTTATGATTGCACATGGTAAAGAATGTGATTAAAGGCTCTTTTCCTATTTCAAAAGTTTTAGTTTTCGAGGGTAATAGCTACGTATGTTGAAAAAATGAAGATATTAGACTATTTTATGATTGCAAATGGTAAAGAATGTGATTAAAGGCTCTTTTCCTATGTCAAAAGTTTTAGTTTTCGAGGGTAATAGCTACGTATGTTGAAAAAATGAAGATATTAGACTATTTTATGATTGCACATGGTAAAGAATGTGATTAAAGGCTCTTTTCCTATTTCAAAAGTTTTAGTTTTCGAGGGTAATAGCTACGTATGTTGAAAAAATGAAGATATTAGACTATTTTATGATTGCACATGGTAAAGAATGTGATTAAAGGCTCTTTTCCTATTTCAAAAGTTTTAGTTTTCGAGGGTAATAGCTACGTATGTTGAAAAAATGTAGATATTAGACAATTTTATGATTGCACATGGTAAAGAATGTGATTAAGGGCTCTTTTCCTATTTCAAAAGTTTTAGTTTTCGAGGGTAATAGCTACGTATGTTGAAAAAATGAAGATATTAGACAATTTTATGATTGCACATGGTAAAGAATGTGATTAAAGGCTCTTTTCCTATGACAAAAGTTTTAGTTTTCGAGAATAATAGCTACGTATGTTGAAAAAATGAAGATATTAGACTATTTTATGATTGCAAATGGTAAAGAATGTGATTAAAGGCTCTTTTCCTATTTCAAAAGTTTTAGTTTTCGAGGGTAATAGCTACGTATGTTGAAAAAATGAAGATATTAGACTATTTTATGATTGCAAATGGTAAAGAATGTGATTAAAGGCTCTTTTCCTATGTCAAAAGTTTTAGTTTTCGAGGGTAATAGCTAGTATGTTGAAAAAATGAAGATATTAGACTATTTTATGATTGCAAATGGTAAAGAATGTGATTAAAGGCTCTTTTCCTATGTCAAAAGTTTTAGTTTTCGAGGGTAATAGCTACGTATGTTGAAAAAATGAAGATATTAGACTATTTTAAGATTGCACATGGTAAAGAATGTGATTAAAGGTTCTTTTCCTATTTCAAAGGTTTTAGTTTTTGACGGTAAGAGCTTTGTCTGTGGAAAAAATGAAGATATTAGACTATTTTATGGTTGCACATGGCAAAGAATGCGATTAAAGGCTCTTTTCCTATGTCAAAAGTTTTAGTTTTCGAGGGTAATAGCAACGTATTTCGAAAAAATGAAGATATTAGACTATTTTATGATTGCAAATGGTAAAGAATGTGATTAAAGGCTCTTTTCCTATTTCAAAAGTTTTAGTTTTCGAGGGTAATAGCTACGTATGTTGAAAAAATGAAGATATTAGACTATTTTATGATTGCAAATGGTAAAGAATGTGATTAAAGGCTCTTTTCCTATTCAAAAGTTTTAGTTTTCGAGGGTAATAGCTACGTATGTTGAAAAAATGAAGATATTAGACTATTTTATGATTGCACATGGTAAAGAATGTGATTAAAGGCTCTTTTCCTATTTCAAAAGTTTTAGTTTTCGAGGGTAATAGCTACGTATGTTGAAAAAATGAAGATATTAGACTATTTTATGATTGCACATGGTAAAGAATGTGATTAAAGGCTCTTTTCCTATGTCAAAAGTTTTAGTTTTCGAGGGTAATAGCTACGTATGTTGAAAAAATGAAGATATTAGACTATTTTATGATTGCAAATGGTAAAGAATGTGATTAAAGGCTCTTTTCCTATGTCAAAAGTTTTAGTTTTCGAGGGTAATAGCTACGTATGTTGAAAAAATGAAGATATTAGACTATTTTATGATTGCACATGGTAAAGAATGTGATTAAAGGCTCTTTTCCTATTTCAAAAGTTTTAGTTTTCGAGGGTAATAGCTACGTATGTTGAAAAAATGAAGATATTAGACTATTTTATGATTGCAAATGGTAAAGAATGTGATTAAAGGCTCTTTTCCTATTTCAAAAGTTTTAGTTTTCGAGGGTAATAGCTACGTATGTTGAAAAAATGAAGATATTAGACTATTTTATGATTGCACATGGTAAAGAATGTGATTAAAGGCTCTTTTCCTATGTCAAAAGTTTTAGTTTTCGAGGGTAATAGCTACGTATGTTCTACGTAAAAATGAAAAAATGAAGATATTAGACTATTTTATGATTGCAAATGGTAAAGAATGTGATTAAAGGCTCTTTTCCTATTTCAAAAGTTTTAGTTTTCGAGGGTAATAGCTACGTATGTTGAAAAAATGAAGATATTAGACTATTTTATGATTGCAAATGGTAAAGAATGTGATTAAAGGCTCTTTTCCTATGTCAAAAGTTTTAGTTTTCGAGGGTAATAGCTACGTATGTTGAAAAAATGAAGATATTAGACTATTTTATGATTGCACATGGTAAAGAATGTGATTAAAGGCTCTTTTCCTATTCAAAAGTTTTAGTTTTCGAGGGTAATAGCTACGTATGTTGAAAAAATGAAGATATTAGACTATTTTATGATTGCACATGGTAAAGAATGTGATTAAAGGCTCTTTTCCTGTTTCAAAAGTTTTAGTTTTCGAGGGTAATAGCTACGTATGTTGTGAAAAAATGAAGATATTAGACTATTTTATGATTGAACATGGTAAAGAATGTGATTAAAGGCTCTTTTCCTATTTCAAAAGTTTTAGTTTTCGAGGGTAATAGCTACGTATGTTGAAAAAATGAAGATATTAGACTATTTTATGATTGCAAATGGTAAAGAATGTGATTAAAGGCTCTTTTCCTATTTCAAAAGTTTTAGTTTTCGAGGGTAATAGCTACGTATGTTGAAAAAATGAAGATATTAGACTATTTTATGATTGCAAATGGTAAAGAATGTGATTAAAGGCTCTTTTCCTATGTCAAAAGTTTTAGTTTTCGAGGGTAATAGCTACGTATGTTGAAAAAATGAAGATATTAGACTATTTTATGATTGCAAATGGTAAAGAATGTGATTAAAGGCTCTTTTCCTATTTCAAAAGTTTTAGTTTTCGAGGGTAATAGCTACGTATGTTGAAAAAATGAAGATATTAGACTATTTTATGATTGCAAATGGTAAAGAATGTGATTAAAGGCTCTTTTCCTATGTCAAAAGTTTTAGTTTTCGAGGGTAATAGCTACGTATGTTGAAAAAATGAAGATATTAGACTATTTTATGATTGCACATGGTAAAGAATGTGATTAAAGGCTCTTTTCCTATTTCAAAAGTTTTAGTTTTCGAGGGTAATAGCTACGTATGTTGAAAAAATGAAGATATTAGACTATTTTATGATTGCACATGGTAAAGAATGTGATTAAAGGCTCTTTTCCTATTTCAAAAGTTTTAGTTTTCGAGGGTAATAGCTACGTATGTTGAAAAAATGAAGATATTAGACTATTTTATGATTGCAAATGGTAAAGAATGTGATTAAAGGCTCTTTTCCTATTTCAAAAGTTTTAGTTTTCGAGGGTAATAGCTACGTATGTTGAAAAAATGAAGATATTAGACTATTTTATGATTGCACATGGTAAAGAATGTGATTAAAGGCTCTTTTCCTATTCAAAAGTTTTAGTTTTCGAGGGTAATAGCTACGTATGTTGAAAAAATGAAGATATTAGACTATTTTATGATTGCACATGGTAAAGAATGTGATTAAAGGCTCTTTTCCTATTTCAAAAGTTTTAGTTTTCGAGGGTAATAGCTACGTATGTTGAAAAAATGAAGATATTAGACTATTTTATGATTGCACATGGTAAAGAATGTGATTAAAGGCTCTTTTCCTATGTCAAAAGTTTTAGTTTTCGAGGGTAATAGCTACGTATGTGAAAAAATGAAGATATTAGACTATTTTATGATTGCACATGGTAAAGAATGTGATTAAAGGCTCTTTTCCTATTTCAAAAGTTTTAGTTTTCGAGGGTAATAGCTACGTATGTTGAAAAAATGAAGATATTAGACTATTTTATGATTGCACATGGTAAAGAATGTGATTAAAGGCTCTTTTCCTATTTCAAAAGTTTTAGTTTTCGAGGGTAATAGCTACGTATGTTGAAAAAATGAAGATATTAGACAATTTTATGATTGCACATGGTAAAGAATGTGATTAAAGGCTCTTTTCCTATTTCAAAAGTTTTAGTTTTCGAGGGTAATAGCTACGTATGTTGAAAAAATGAAGATATTAGACAATTTTATGATTGCACATGGTAAAGAATGTGATTAAAGGCTCTTTTCCTATGACAAAAGTTTTAGTTTTCGAGGGTAATAGCTACGTATGTAGAAAAAATGAAGATATTAGACTATTTTATGATTGCAAATGGTAAAGAATGTGATTAAAGGCTCTTTTCCTATTTCAAAAGTTTTAGTTTTCGAGGGTAATAGCTACGTATGTTGAAAAAATGAAGATATTAGACTATTTTATGATTGCAAATGGTAAAGAATGTGATTAAAGGCTCTTTTCCTATTTCAAAAGTTTTAGTTTTCGAGGGTAATAGCTACGTATGTTGAAAAAATGAAGATATTAGACTATTTTATGATTGCAAATGGTAAAGAATGTGATTAAAGGCTCTTTTCCTATGTCAAAAGTTTTAGTTTTCGAGGGTAATAGCTACGTATGTTGAAAAAATGAAGATATTAGACTATTTTATGATTGCACATGGTAAAGAATGTGATTAAAGGCTCTTTTCCTATTTCAAAAGTTTTAGTTTTCGAGGTAAGAGCTTTGTTGAAAAAATGAAGATATTAGACTATTTTATGATTGCACATGGTAAAGAATGCGATTAAAGGCTCTTTTCCTATGTCAAAAGTTTTAGTTTTCGAGGGTAATAGCAACGTATGTTCGAAAAAATGAAGATATTAGACTATTTTATGATTGCAAATGGTAAAGAATGTGATTAAAGGCTCTTTTCCTATTTCAAAAGTTTTAGTTTTCGAGGGTAATAGCTACGTATGTTGAAAAAATGAAGATATTAGACTATTTTATGATTGCACATGGTAAAGAATGTGATTAAAGGCTCTTTTCCTATTCAAAAGTTTTAGTTTTCGAGGGTAATAGCTACGTATGTTGAAAAAATGAAGATATTAGACTATTTTATGATTGCACATGGTAAAGAATGTGATTAAAGGCTCTTTTCCTATTTCAAAAGTTTTAGTTTTCGAGGGTAATAGCTACGTATGTTGAAAAAATGAAGATATTAGACTATTTTATGATTGCACATGGTAAAGAATGTGATTAAAGGCTCTTTTCCTATGTCAAAAGTTTTAGTTTTCGAGGGTAATAGCTACGTATGTGAAAAAATGAAGATATTAGACTATTTTATGATTGCAATGGTAAAGAATGTGATTAAAGGCTCTTTTCCTATTCAAAAGTTTTAGTTTTCGAGGGTAATAGCTACGTATGTTGAAAAAATGAAGATATTAGACTATTTTATGATTGCACATGGTAAAGAATGTGATTAAAGGCTCTTTTCCTATTTCAAAAGTTTTAGTTTTCGAGGGTAATAGCTACGTATGTTGAAAAAATGTAAGATATTAGACAATTTTATGATTGCACATGGTAAAGAATGTGATTAAAGGGCTCTTTTCCTATGTCAAAAGTTTTAGTTTTCGAGGGTAATAGCTACGTATGTTGAAAAAATGAAGATATTAGACAATTTTATGATTGCATATGGTAAAGAATATGATTAAAGGCTCTTTTCCTATGCCAAAAGTTTTAGTTTTCGAGGGTAATAGCTACGTATGTAGAAAAAATGAAGATATTAGACTATTTTATGATTGCAAATGGTAAAGAATGTGATTAAAGGCTCTTTTCCTATTTCAAAAGTTTTAGTTTTCGAGGGTAATAGCTACGTATGTTGAAAAAATGAAGATATTAGACTATTTTATGATTGCAAATGGTAAAGAATGTGATTAAAGGCTCTTTTCCTATGTCAAAAGTTTTAGTTTTCGAGGGTAATAGCTACGTATGTTGAAAAAATGAAGATATTAGACTATTTTATGATTGCAAATGGTAAAGAATGTGATTAAAGGCTCTTTTCCTATGTCAAAAGTTTTAGTTTTCGAGGGTAATAGCTACGTATGTTGAAAAAATGAAGATATTAGACTATTTTATGATTGCACATGGTAAAGAATGTGATTAAAGGCTCTTTTCCTATTTCAAAAGTTTTAGTTTTCGAGGGTAATAGCTTTGTCTGTGGAAAAAATGAAGATATTAGACTATTTTATGATTGCACATGGTAAAGAATGTGATTAAAGGCTCTTTTCCTATGTCAAAAGTTTTAGTTTTCGAGGGTAATAGCTACGTATGTTGAAAAAATGAAGATATTAGACTATTTTATGATTGCAAATGGTAAAGAATGTGATTAAAGGCTCTTTTCCTATTTCAAAAGTTTTAGTTTTCGAGGGTAATAGCTACGTATGTTGAAAAAATGAAGATATTAGACTATTTTATGATTGCAAATGGTAAAGAATGTGATTAAAGGCTCTTTTCCTATTCAAAAGTTTTAGTTTTCGAGGGTAATAGCTACGTATGTTGAAAAAATGAAGATATTAGACTATTTTATGATTGCAAATGGTAAAGAATGTGATTAAAGGCTCTTTTCCTATTTCAAAAGTTTTAGTTTTCGAGGGTAATAGCTACGTATGTTGAAAAAATGAAGATATTAGACTATTTTATGATTGCACATGGTAAAGAATGTGATTAAAGGCTCTTTTCCTATGTCAAAAGTTTTAGTTTTCGAGGGTAATAGCTACGTATGTTGAAAAAATGAAGATATTAGACTATTTTATGATTGCACATGGTAAAGAATGTGATTAAAGGCTCTTTTCCTATGTCAAAAGTTTTAGTTTTCGAGGGTAATAGCTACGTATGTTGAAAAAATGAAGATATTAGACTATTTTATGATTGCACATGGTAAAGAATGTGATTAAAGGCTCTTTTCCTATTTCAAAAGTTTTAGTTTTCGAGGGTAATAGCTACGTATGTTGAAAAAATGTATGTTGAAAAGATATTAGACTATTTTATGATTGCAAATGGTAAAGAATGTGATTAAAGGCTCTTTTCCTATGTCAAAAGTTTTAGTTTTCGAGGGTAATAGCTACGTATGTTGAAAAAATGAAGATATTAGACTATTTTATGATTGCACATGGTAAAGAATGTGATTAAAGGCTCTTTTCCTATTTCAAAAGTTTTAGTTTTCGAGGGTAATAGCTACGTATGTTGAAAAAATGAAGATATTAGACTATTTTATGATTGCACATGGTAAAGAATGTGATTAAAGGCTCTTTTCCTATTTCAAAAGTTTTAGTTTTCGAGGGTAATAGCTACGTATGTTGAAAAAATGAAGATATTAGACTATTTTATGATTGCACATGGTAAAGAATGTGATTAAAGGCTCTTTTCCTATGTCAAAAGTTTTAGTTTTCGAGGGTAATAGCTACGTATGTTGAAAAAATGAAGATATTAGACTATTTTATGATTGCAAATGGTAAAGAATGTGATTAAAGGCTCTTTTCCTATTTCAAAAGTTTTAGTTTTCGAGGGTAATAGCTACGTATGTTGAAAAAATGAAGATATTAGACTATTTTATGATTGCACATGGTAAAGAATGTGATTAAAGGCTCTTTTCCTATTTCAAAAGTTTTAGTTTTCGAGGGTAATAGCTTTGTCTGTGGAAAAAATGAAGATATTAGACTATTTTATGATTGCACATGGTAAAGAATGTGATTAAAGGCTCTTTTCCTATTTCAAAAGTTTTAGTTTTCGAGGGTAATAGCTACGTATGTTGAAAAAATGAAGATATTAGACTATTTTATGATTGCAAATGGTAAAGAATGTGATTAAAGGCTCTTTTCCTATTTCAAAAGTTTTAGTTTTCGAGGGTAATAGCTACGTATGTTGAAAAAATGAAGATATTAGACTATTTTATGATTGCAAATGGTAAAGAATGTGATTAAAGGCTCTTTTCCTATGTCAAAAGTTTTAGTTTTCGAGGGTAATAGCTACGTATGTTGAAAAAATGAAGATATTAGACTATTTTATGATTGCACATGGTAAAGAATGTGATTAAAGGCTCTTTTCCTATTTCAAAAGTTTTAGTTTTCGAGGGTAATAGCTACGTATGTTGAAAAAATGAAGATATTAGACTATTTTATGATTGCAAATGGTAAAGAATGTGATTAAAGGCTCTTTTCCTATGTCAAAAGTTTTAGTTTTCGAGGGTAATAGCTACGTATGTTGAAAAAATGAAGATATTAGACTATTTTATGATTGCACATGGTAAAGAATGTGATTAAAGGCTCTTTTCCTATTTCAAAAGTTTTAGTTTTCGAGGGTAATAGCTACGTATGTTGAAAAAATGAAGATATTAGACTATTTTATGATTGCACATGGTAAAGAATGTGATTAAAGGCTCTTTTCCTATGTCAAAAGTTTTAGTTTTCGAGGGTAATAGCTACGTATGTTGAAAAAATGAAGATATTAGACTATTTTATGATTGCAAATGGTAAAGAATGTGATTAAAGGCTCTTTTCCTATTTCAAAAGTTTTAGTTTTCGAGGGTAATAGCTACGTATGTTGAAAAAATGAAGATATTAGACTATTTTATGATTGCACATGGTAAAGAATGTGATTAAAGGCTCTTTTCCTATTTCAAAAGTTTTAGTTTTCGAGGGTAATAGCTACGTATGTTGAAAAAATGAAGATATTAGACTATTTTATGATTGCACATGGTAAAGAATGTGATTAAAGGCTCTTTTCCTATTTCAAAAGTTTTAGTTTTCGAGGGTAATAGCTACGTATGTTGAAAAAATGAAGATATTAGACTATTTTATGATTGCACATGGTAAAGAATGTGATTAAAGGCTCTTTTCCTATGTCAAAAGTTTTAGTTTTCGAGGGTAATAGCTACGTATGTTGACTATTTTATGATTGCATGGTAAAGAATGTGATTAAAGGCTCTTTTCCTATGTTTTAGTTTTCGAGGGTAATAGCTACGTATGTTGAAAAAATGAAGATATTAGACTATTTTATGATTGCACATGGTAAAGAATGTGATTAAAGGCTCTTTTCCTATTTCAAAAGTTTTAGTTTTCGAGGGTAATAGCTACGTATGTTGAAAAAATGAAGATATTAGACAATTTTATGATTGCACATGGTAAAGAATGTGATTAAAGGCTCTTTTCCTATTTCAAAAGTTTTAGTTTTCGAGGGTAATAGCTACGTATGTTGAAAAAATGAAGATATTAGACTATTTTATGATTGCACATGGTAAAGAATGTGATTAAAGGCTCTTTTCCTATTTCAAAAGTTTTAGTTTTCGAGGGTAATAGCTACGTATGTTGAAAAAATGAAGATATTAGACTATTTTATGATTGCAAATGGTAAAGAATGTGATTAAAGGCTCTTTTCCTATGTCAAAAGTTTTAGTTTTCGAGGGTAATAGCTACGTATGTTGAAAAAATGAAGATATTAGACTATTTTATGATTGCACATGGTAAAGAATGTGATTAAAGGCTCTTTTCCTATTTCAAAAGTTTTAGTTTTCGAGGGTAATAGCTACGTATGTTGAAAAAATGAAGATATTAGACTATTTTATGATTGCAAATGGTAAAGAATGTGATTAAAGGCTCTTTTCCTATGTCAAAAGTTTTAGTTTTCGAGGGTAATAGCTACGTATGTTGAAAAAATGAAGATATTAGACTATTTTATGATTGCACATGGTAAAGAATGTGATTAAAGGCTCTTTTCCTATTTCAAAAGTTTTAGTTTTCGAGGGTAATAGCTACGTATGTTGAAAAAATGAAGATATTAGACTATTTTATGATTGCACATGGTAAAGAATGTGATTAAAGGCTCTTTTCCTATGTCAAAAGTTTTAGTTTTCGAGGGTAATAGCTACGTATGTTGAAAAAATGAAGATATTAGACTATTTTATGATTGCACATGGTAAAGAATGTGATTAAAGGCTCTTTTCCTATTTCAAAAGTTTTAGTTTTCGAGGGTAATAGCTACGTATGTTGAAAAAATGAAGATATTAGACTATTTTATGATTGCACATGGTAAAGAATGTGATTAAAGGCTCTTTTCCTATTCAAAAGTTTTAGTTTTCGAGGGTAATAGCTACGTATGTTGAAAAAATGAAGATATTAGACTATTTTATGATTGCAAATGGTAAAGAATGTGATTAAAGGCTCTTTTCCTATTTCAAAAGTTTTAGTTTTCGAGGGTAATAGCTACGTATGTTGAAAAAATGAAGATATTAGACTATTTTATGATTGCACATGGTAAAGAATGTGATTAAAGGCTCTTTTCCTATGTCAAAAGTTTTAGTTTTCGAGGGTAATAGCTACGTATGTTGAAAAAATGAAGATATTAGACTATTTTATGATTGCAAATGGTAAAGAATGTGATTAAAGGCTCTTTTCCTATGTCAAAAGTTTTAGTTTTCGAGGGTAATAGCTACGTATGTTGAAAAAATGAAGATATTAGACTATTTTATGATTGCACATGGTAAAGAATGTGATTAAAGGCTCTTTTCCTATTTCAAAAGTTTTAGTTTTCGAGGGTAATAGCTACGTATGTTGAAAAAATGAAGATATTAGACTATTTTATGATTGCACATGGTAAAGAATGTGATTAAAGGCTCTTTTCCTATGTCAAAAGTTTTAGTTTTCGAGGGTAATAGCTACGTATGTTGAAAAAATGAAGATATTAGACTATTTTATGATTGCACATGGTAAAGAATGTGATTAAAGGCTCTTTTCCTATTTCAAAAGTTTTAGTTTTCGAGGGTAATAGCTACGTATGTTGAAAAAATGAAGATATTAGACTATTTTATGATTGCACATGGTAAAGAATGTGATTAAAGGCTCTTTTCCTATTTCAAAAGTTTTAGTTTTCGAGGGTAATAGCTACGTATGTTGAAAAAATGAAGATATTAGACTATTTTATGATTGCACATGGTAAAGAATGTGATTAAAGGCTCTTTTCCTATTTCAAAAGTTTTAGTTTTCGAGGGTAATAGCTACGTATGTTGAAAAAATGAAGATATTAGACTATTTTATGATTGCAAATGGTAAAGAATGTGATTAAAGGCTCTTTTCCTATGTCAAAAGTTTTAGTTTTCGAGGGTAATAGCTACGTATGTTGAAAAAATGAAGATATTAGACTATTTTATGATTGCACATGGTAAAGAATGTGATTAAAGGCTCTTTTCCTATTTCAAAAGTTTTAGTTTTCGAGGGTAATAGCTACGTATGTTGAAAAAATGAAGATATTAGACTATTTTATGATTGCAAATGGTAAAGAATGTGATTAAAGGCTCTTTTCCTATGTCAAAAGTTTTAGTTTTCGAGGGTAATAGCTACGTATGTTGAAAAAATGAAGATATTAGACTATTTTATGATTGCACATGGTAAAGAATGTGATTAAAGGCTCTTTTCCTATTTCAAAAGTTTTAGTTTTCGAGGGTAATAGCTACGTATGTTGAAAAAATGAAGATATTAGACTATTTTATGATTGCAAATGGTAAAGAATGTGATTAAAGGCTCTTTTCCTATTTCAAAAGTTTTAGTTTTCGAGGGTAATAGCTACGTATGTTGAAAAAATGAAGATATTAGACTATTTTATGATTGCACATGGTAAAGAATGTGATTAAAGGCTCTTTTCCTATTTCAAAAGTTTTAGTTTTCGAGGGTAATAGCTACGTATGTTGAAAAAATGAAGATATTAGACTATTTTATGATTGCAAATGGTAAAGAATGTGATTAAAGGCTCTTTTCCTATGTCAAAAGTTTTAGTTTTCGAGGGTAATAGCTACGTATGTTGAAAAAATGAAGATATTAGACTATTTTATGATTGCACATGGTAAAGAATGTGATTAAAGGCTCTTTTCCTATTTCAAAAGTTTTAGTTTTCGAGGGTAATAGCTACGTATGTTGAAAAAATGAAGATATTAGACTATTTTATGATTGCACATGGTAAAGAATGTGATTAAAGGCTCTTTTCCTATTTCAAAAGTTTTAGTTTTCGAGGGTAATAGCTACGTATGTTGAAAAAATGAAGATATTAGACTATTTTATGATTGCAAATGGTAAAGAATGTGATTAAAGGCTCTTTTCCTATGTCAAAAGTTTTAGTTTTCGAGGGTAATAGCTACGTATGTTGAAAAAATGAAGATATTAGACTATTTTATGATTGCACATGGTAAAGAATGTGATTAAAGGCTCTTTTCCTATTTCAAAAGTTTTAGTTTTCGAGGGTAATAGCTACGTATGTTGAAAAAATGAAGATATTAGACTATTTTATGATTGCACATGGTAAAGAATGTGATTAAAGGCTCTTTTCCTATTTCAAAAGTTTTAGTTTTCGAGGGTAATAGCTACGTATGTTGAAAAAATGAAGATATTAGACTATTTTATGATTGCACATGGTAAAGAATGTGATTAAAGGCTCTTTTCCTATTTCAAAAGTTTTAGTTTTCGAGGGTAATAGCTACGTATGTTGAAAAATGAAGATATTAGACTATTTTATGATTGCAAATGGTAAAGAATGTGATTAAAGGCTCTTTTCCTATGTCAAAAGTTTTAGTTTTCGAGGGTAATAGCTACGTATGTTGAAAAAATGAAGATATTAGACTATTTTATGATTGCACATGGTAAAGAATGTGATTAAAGGCTCTTTTCCTATTTCAAAAGTTTTAGTTTTCGAGGGTAATAGCTACGTATGTTGAAAAAATGAAGATATTAGACTATTTTATGATTGCACATGGTAAAGAATGTGATTAAAGGCTCTTTTCCTATTTCAAAAGTTTTAGTTTTCGAGGGTAATAGCTACGTATGTTGAAAAAATGAAGATATTAGACTATTTTATGATTGCAAATGGTAAAGAATGTGATTAAAGGCTCTTTTCCTATTTCAAAAGTTTTAGTTTTCGAGGGTAATAGCTACGTATGTTGAAAAAATGAAGATATTAGACTATTTTATGATTGCAAATGGTAAAGAATGTGATTAAAGGCTCTTTTCCTATGTCAAAAGTTTTAGTTTTCGAGGGTAATAGCTACGTATGTTGAAAAAATGAAGATATTAGACTATTTTATGATTGCACATGGTAAAGAATGTGATTAAAGGCTCTTTTCCTATTTCAAAAGTTTTAGTTTTCGAGGGTAATAGCTACGTATGTTGAAAAAATGAAGATATTAGACTATTTTATGATTGCAAATGGTAAAGAATGTGATTAAAGGCTCTTTTCCTATGTCAAAAGTTTTAGTTTTCGAGGGTAATAGCTACGTATGTTGAAAAAATGAAGATATTAGACTATTTTATGATTGCACATGGTAAAGAATGTGATTAAAGGCTCTTTTCCTATTTCAAAAGTTTTAGTTTTCGAGGGTAATAGCTACGTATGTTGAAAAAATGAAGATATTAGACTATTTTATGATTGCACATGGTAAAGAATGTGATTAAAGGCTCTTTTCCTATGTCAAAAGTTTTAGTTTTCGAGGGTAATAGCTACGTATGTTGAAAAAATGAAGATATTAGACTATTTTATGATTGCACATGGTAAAGAATGTGATTAAAGGCTCTTTTCCTATTTCAAAAGTTTTAGTTTTCGAGGGTAATAGCTACGTATGTTGAAAAAATGAAGATATTAGACTATTTTATGATTGCACATGGTAAAGAATGTGATTAAAGGCTCTTTTCCTATTTCAAAAGTTTTAGTTTTCGAGGGTAATAGCTACGTATGTTGAAAAAATGAAGATATTAGACTATTTTATGATTGCAAATGGTAAAGAATGTGATTAAAGGCTCTTTTCCTATGTCAAAAGTTTTAGTTTTCGAGGGTAATAGCTACGTATGTTGAAAAAATGAAGATATTAGACTATTTTATGATTGCAAATGGTAAAGAATGTGATTAAAGGCTCTTTTCCTATGTCAAAAGTTTTAGTTTTCGAGGGTAATAGCTACGTATGTTGAAAAAATGAAGATATTAGACTATTTTATGATTGCAATGGTAAAGAATGTGATTAAAGGCTCTTTTCCTATTTCAAAAGTTTTAGTTTTCGAGGGTAATAGCTACGTATGTTGAAAAAATGAAGATATTAGACTATTTTATGATTGCAAATGGTAAAGAATGTGATTAAAGGCTCTTTTCCTATTTCAAAAGTTTTAGTTTTCGAGGGTAATAGCTACGTATGTTGAAAAAATGAAGATATTAGACTATTTTATGATTGCACATGGTAAAGAATGTGATTAAAGGCTCTTTTCCTATTTCAAAAGTTTTAGTTTTCGAGGGTAATAGCTACGTATGTTGAAAAAATGAAGATATTAGACTATTTTATGATTGCACATGGTAAAGAATGTGATTAAAGGCTCTTTTCCTATTTCAAAAGTTTTAGTTTTCGAGGGTAATAGCTACGTATGTTGAAAAAATGAAGATATTAGACTATTTTATGATTGCAAATGGTAAAGAATGTGATTAAAGGCTCTTTTCCTATTTCAAAAGTTTTAGTTTTCGAGGGTAATAGCTACGTATGTTGAAAAAATGAAGATATTAGACTATTTTATGATTGCACATGGTAAAGAATGTGATTAAAGGCTCTTTTCCTATTTCAAAAGTTTTAGTTTTCGAGGGTAATAGCTACGTATGTTGAAAAAATGAAGATATTAGACTATTTTATGATTGCACATGGTAAAGAATGTGATTAAAGGCTCTTTTCCTATTTCAAAAGTTTTAGTTTTCGAGGGTAATAGCTACGTATGTTGAAAAAATGAAGATATTAGACTATTTTATGATTGCAAATGGTAAAGAATGTGATTAAAGGCTCTTTTCCTATGTCAAAAGTTTTAGTTTTCGAGGGTAATAGCTACGTATGTTGAAAAAATGAAGATATTAGACTATTTTATGATTGCAAATGGTAAAGAATGTGATTAAAGGCTCTTTTCCTATTTCAAAAGTTTTAGTTTTCGAGGGTAATAGCTACGTATGTTGAAAAAATGAAGATATTAGACTATTTTATGATTGCACATGGTAAAGAATGTGATTAAAGGCTCTTTTCCTATTTCAAAAGTTTTAGTTTTCGAGGGTAATAGCTACGTATGTTGAAAAAATGAAGATATTAGACTATTTTATGATTGCACATGGTAAAGAATGTGATTAAAGGCTCTTTTCCTATTTCAAAAGTTTTAGTTTTCGAGGGTAATAGCTACGTATGTTGAAAAAATGAAGATATTAGACTATTTTATGATTGCAAATGGTAAAGAATGTGATTAAAGGCTCTTTTCCTATTTCAAAAGTTTTAGTTTTCGAGGGTAATAGCTACGTATGTTGAAAAAATGAAGATATTAGACTATTTTATGATTGCAAATGGTAAAGAATGTGATTAAAGGCTCTTTTCCTATGTCAAAAGTTTTAGTTTTCGAGGGTAATAGCTACGTATGTTGAAAAAATGAAGATATTAGACTATTTTATGATTGCACATGGTAAAGAATGTGATTAAAGGCTCTTTTCCTATTTCAAAAGTTTTAGTTTTCGAGGGTAATAGCTACGTATGTTGAAAAAATGAAGATATTAGACTATTTTATGATTGCACATGGTAAAGAATGTGATTAAAGGCTCTTTTCCTATTTCAAAAGTTTTAGTTTTCGAGGGTAATAGCTACGTATTTGAAAAAATGAAGATATTAGACTATTTTATGATTGCACATGGTAAAGAATGTGATTAAAGGCTCTTTTCCTATTTCAAAAGTTTTAGTTTTCGAGGGTAATAGCTACGTATGTTGAAAAAATGAAGATATTAGACTATTTTATGATTGCACATGGTAAAGAATGTGATTAAAGGCTCTTTTCCTATTTCAAAAGTTTTAGTTTTCGAGGGTAATAGCTACGTATGTTGAAAAAATGAAGATATTAGACTATTTTATGATTGCACATGGTAAAGAATGTGATTAAAGGCTCTTTTCCTATTTCAAAAGTTTTAGTTTTCGAGGGTAATAGCTACGTATGTTGAAAAAATGAAGATATTAGACTATTTTATGATTGCACATGGTAAAGAATGTGATTAAAGGCTCTTTTCCTATTTCAAAAGTTTTAGTTTTCGAGGGTAATAGCTACGTATGTTGAAAAAATGAAGATATTAGACTATTTTATGATTGCAAATGGTAAAGAATGTGATTAAAGGCTCTTTTCCTATTTCAAAAGTTTTAGTTTTCGAGGGTAATAGCTACGTATGTTGAAAAAATGAAGATATTAGACTATTTTATGATTGCACATGGTAAAGAATGTGATTAAAGGCTCTTTTCCTATTTCAAAAGTTTTAGTTTTCGAGGGTAATAGCTACGTATGTTGAAAAAATGAAGATATTAGACTATTTTATGATTGCACATGGTAAAGAATGTGATTAAAGGCTCTTTTCCTATTTCAAAAGTTTTAGTTTTCGAGGGTAATAGCTACGTATGTTGAAAAAATGAAGATATTAGACTATTTTATGATTGCAAATGGTAAAGAATGTGATTAAAGGCTCTTTTCCTATTCAAAAGTTTTAGTTTTCGAGGGTAATAGCTACGTATGTTGAAAAAATGAATTTTCGAGGGTAATAGCTACGTATGTTGAAAAAATGAAGATATTAGACTATTTTATGATTGCAAATGGTAAAGAATGTGATTAAAGGCTCTTTTCCTATTTCAAAAGTTTTAGTTTTCGAGGGTAATAGCTACGTATGTTGAAAAAATGAAGATATTAGACTATTTTATGATTGCACATGGTAAAGAATGTGATTAAAGGCTCTTTTCCTATTTCAAAAGTTTTAGTTTTCGAGGGTAATAGCTACGTATGTTGAAAAAATGAAGATATTAGACTATTTTATGAATGCAAATGGTAAAGAATGTGATTAAAGGCTCTTTTCCTATGTCAAAAGTTTTAGTTTTCGAGGGTAATAGCTGAGTTTGTTGAAAAAATGAAGATATTAGACTATTTTATGATTGCAAATGGTAAAGAATGTGATTAAAGGCTCTTTTCCTATTTCAAAAGTTTTAGTTTTCGAGGGTAATAGCTACGTATGTTGAAAAAATGAAGATATTAGACTATTTTATGATTGCACATGGTAAAGAATGTGATTAAAGGCTCTTTTCCTATTTCAAAAGTTTTAGTTTTCGAGGGTAATAGCTACGTATGTTGAAAAAATGAAGATATTAGACTATTTTATGATTGCAAATGGTAAAGAATGTGATTAAAGGCTCTTTTCCTATTTCAAAAGTTTTAGTTTTCGAGGGTAATAGCTACGTATGTTGAAAAAATGAAGATATTAGACTATTTTATGATTGCACATGGTAAAGAATGTGATTAAAGGCTCTTTTCCTATTTCAAAAGTTTTAGTTTTCGAGGGTAATAGCTACGTATGTTGAAAAAATGAAGATATTAGACTATTTTATGATTCAAATGGTAAAGAATGTGATTAAAGGCTCTTTTCCTATTTCAAAAGTTTTAGTTTTCGAGGGTAATAGCTACGTATGTTGAAAAAATGAAGATATTAGACTATTTTATGATTGCACATGGTAAAGAATGTGATTAAAGGCTCTTTTCCTATTTCAAAAGTTTTAGTTTTCGAGGGTAATAGCTACGTATGTTGAAAAAATGAAGATATTAGACTATTTTATGATTGCAAATGGTAAAGAATGTGATTAAAGGCTCTTTTCCTATTTCAAAAGTTTTAGTTTTCGAGGGTAATAGCTACGTATGTTGAAAAAATGAAGATATTAGACTATTTTATGATTGCAAATGGTAAAGAATGTGATTAAAGGCTCTTTTCCTATGTCAAAAGTTTTAGTTTTCGAGGGTAATAGCTACGTATGTTGAAAAAATGAAGATATTAGACTATTTTATGATTGCACATGGTAAAGAATGTGATTAAAGGCTCTTTTCCTATTTCAAAAGTTTTAGTTTTCGAGGGTAATAGCTACGTATGTTGAAAAAATGAAGATATTAGACTATTTTATGATTGCACATGGTAAAGAATGTGATTAAAGGCTCTTTTCCTATTTCAAAAGTTTTAGTTTTCGAGGGTAATAGCTACGTATGTTGAAAAAATGAAGATATTAGACTATTTTATGATTGCAAATGGTAAAGAATGTGATTAAAGGCTCTTTTCCTATTTCAAAAGTTTTAGTTTTCGAGGGTAATAGCTACGTATGTTGAAAAAATGAAGATATTAGACTATTTTATGATTGCAAATGGTAAAGAATGTGATTAAAGGCTCTTTTCCTATGTCAAAAGTTTTAGTTTTCGAGGGTAATAGCTACGTATGTTGAAAAAATGAAGTTGAATTTTATATAGCACATGTAAAAATGAAGATTAGGCTATTTTATGATCAAATGGTAAAGAATGTGATTAAAGGCTCTTTTCCTATGTTCAAAAGTTTTAGTTTTCGAGGGTAATAGCTACGTATGTTGAAAAAATGAAGATATTAGACTATTTTATGATTGCAAATGGTAAAGAATGTGATTAAAGGCTCTTTTCCTATTTCAAAAGTTTTAGTTTTCGAGGGTAATAGCTATATGTTGAAAAAATGAAGATATTAGACTATTTTATGATTGCACATGGTAAAGAATGTGATTAAAGGCTCTTTTCCTATTTCAAAAGTTTTAGTTTTCGAGGGTAATAGCTAGTATGTTGAAAAAATGAAGATATTAGACTATTTTATGATTGCAAATGGTAAAGAATGTGATTAAAGGCTCTTTTCCTATGTCAAAAGTTTTAGTTTTCGAGGGTAATAGCTACGTATGTTGAAAAAATGAAGATATTAGACTATTTTATGATTGCAAATGGTAAAGAATGTGATTAAAGGCTCTTTTCCTATTTCAAAAGTTTTAGTTTTCGAGGGTAATAGCTACGTATGTTGAAAAAATGAAGATATTAGACTATTTTATGATTGCACATGGTAAAGAATGTGATTAAAGGCTCTTTTCCTATTTCAAAAGTTTTAGTTTTCGAGGGTAATAGCTACGTATGTTGAAAAAATGAAGATATTAGACTATTTTATGATTGCAAATGGTAAAGAATGTGATTAAAGGCTCTTTTCCTATTTCAAAAGTTTTAGTTTTCGAGGGTAATAGCTACGTATGTTGAAAAAATGAAGATATTAGACTATTTTATGATTGCACATGGTAAAGAATGTGATTAAAGGCTCTTTTCCTATTTCAAAAGTTTTAGTTTTCGAGGGTAATAGCTACGTATGTTGAAAAAATGAAGATATTAGACTATTTTATGATTGCACATGGTAAAGAATGTGATTAAAGGCTCTTTTCCTATTTCAAAAGTTTTAGTTTTCGAGGGTAATAGCTACGTATGTTAAAAAATGAAGATATTAGACTATTTTATGATTGCAAATGGTAAAGAATGTGATTAAAGGCTCTTTTCCTATTTCAAAAGTTTTAGTTTTCGAGGGTAATAGCTACGTATGTTGAAAAAATGAAGATATTAGACTATTTTATGATTGCAAATGGTAAAGAATGTGATTAAAGGCTCTTTTCCTATTCAAAAGTTTTAGTTTTCGAGGGTAATAGCTACGTATGTTGAAAAAATGAAGATATTAGACTATTTTATGATTGCACATGGTAAAGAATGTGATTAAAGGCTCTTTTCCTATTTCAAAAGTTTTAGTTTTCGAGGGTAATAGCTACGTATGTTGAAAAAATGAAGATATTAGACTATTTTATGATTGCAAATGGTAAAGAATGTGATTAAAGGCTCTTTTCCTATGTCAAAAGTTTTAGTTTTCGAGGGTAATAGCTACGTATGTTGAAAAAATGAAGATATTAGACTATTTTATGATTGCACATGGTAAAGAATGTGATTAAAGGCTCTTTTCCTATTTCAAAAGTTTTAGTTTTCGAGGGTAATAGCTACGTATGTTGAAAAAATGAAGATATTAGACTATTTTATGATTGCAAATGGTAAAGAATGTGATTAAAGGCTCTTTTCCTATGTCAAAAGTTTTAGTTTTCGAGGGTAATAGCTACGTATGTTGAAAAAATGAAGATATTAGACTATTTTATGATTGCAAATGGTAAAGAATGTGATTAAAGGCTCTTTTCCTATTTCAAAAGTTTTAGTTTTCGAGGGTAATAGCTACGTATGTTGAAAAAATGAAGATATTAGACTATTTTATGATTGCACATGGTAAAGAATGTGATTAAAGGCTCTTTTCCTATTTCAAAAGTTTTAGTTTTCGAGGGTAATAGCTACGTATGTTGAAAAAATGAAGATATTAGACTATTTTATGATTGCAAATGGTAAAGAATGTGATTAAAGGCTCTTTTCCTATTTCAAAAGTTTTAGTTTTCGAGGGTAATAGCTACGTATGTTGAAAAAATGAAGATATTAGACTATTTTATGATTGCACATGGTAAAGAATGTGATTAAAGGCTCTTTTCCTATTTCAAAAGTTTTAGTTTTCGAGGGTAATAGCTACGATTTTGAAAAAATGAAGATATTAGACTATTTTATGATTGCAAATGGTAAAGAATGTGATTAAAGGCTCTTTTCCTATTTCAAAAGTTTTAGTTTTCGAGGGTAATAGCTACGTATGTTGAAAAAATGAAGATATTAGACTATTTTATGATTGCACATGGTAAAGAATGTGATTAAAGGCTCTTTTCCTATTTCAAAAGTTTTAGTTTTCGAGGGTAATAGCTACGTATGTTGAAAAAATGAAGATATTAGACTATTTTATGATTGCCATGGTAAAGAATGTGATTAAAGGCTCTTTTCCTATTTCAAAAGTTTTAGTTTTCGAGGGTAATAGCTACGTATGTTGAAAAAATGAAGATATTAGACTATTTTATGATTGCAAATGGTAAAGAATGTGATTAAAGGCTCTTTTCCTATTTCAAAAGTTTTAGTTTTCGAGGGTAATAGCTACGTATGTTGAAAAAATGAAGATATTAGACTATTTTATGATTGCAAATGGTAAAGAATGTGATTAAAGGCTCTTTTCCTATTTCAAAAGTTTTAGTTTTCGAGGGTAATAGCTACGTATGTTGAAAAAATGAAGATATTAGACTATTTTATGATTGCACATGGTAAAGAATGTGATTAAAGGCTCTTTTCCTATTTCAAAAGTTTTAGTTTTCGAGGGTAATAGCTACGTATGTTGAAAAAATGAAGATATTAGACTATTTTATGATTGCAAATGGTAAAGAATGTGATTAAAGGCTCTTTTCCTATGTCAAAAGTTTTAGTTTTCGAGGGTAATAGCTACGTATGTTGAAAAAATGAAGATATTAGACTATTTTATGATTGCAAATGGTAAAGAATGTGATTAAAGGCTCTTTTCCTATGTCAAAAGTTTTAGTTTTCGAGGGTAATAGCTACGTATGTTGAAAAAATGAAGATATTAGACTATTTTATGATTGCAAATGGTAAAGAATGTGATTAAAGGCTCTTTTCCTATTTCAAAAGTTTTAGTTTTCGAGGGTAATAGCTACGTATGTTGAAAAAATGAAGATATTAGACTATTTTATGATTGCACATGGTAAAGAATGTGATTAAAGGCTCTTTTCCTATTTCAAAAGTTTTAGTTTTCGAGGGTAATAGCTACGTATGTTGAAAAAATGAAGATATTAGACTATTTTATGATTGCAATGGTAAAGAATGTGATTAAAGGCTCTTTTCCTATTTCAAAAGTTTTAGTTTTCGAGGGTAATAGCTACGTATGTTGAAAAAATGAAGATATTAGACTATTTTATGATTGCAAATGGTAAAGAATGTGATTAAAGGCTCTTTTCCTATGTCAAAAGTTTTAGTTTTCGAGGGTAATAGCTACGTATGTTGAAAAAATGAAGATATTAGACTATT
This sequence comes from Artemia franciscana, assembly GCF_032884065.1. Taxonomy (NCBI): domain Eukaryota; kingdom Metazoa; phylum Arthropoda; class Branchiopoda; order Anostraca; family Artemiidae; genus Artemia; species Artemia franciscana. Next base: position 26,565 of record NW_027063135.1, read on the forward strand.
TTATGATTGCAAATGGTAAAGAATGTGATTAAAGGCTCTTTTCCTATTTCAAAAGTTTTAGTTTTCGAGGGTAATAGCTACGTATGTTGAAAAAATGAAGATATTAGACTATTTTATGATTGCAAATGGTAAAGAATGTGATTAAAGGCTCTTTTCCTATTTCAAAAGTTTTAGTTTTCGAGGGTAATAGCTACGTATTTGAAAAAATGAAGATATTAGACTATTTTATGATTGCACATGGTAAAGAATGTGATTAAAGGCTCTTTTCCTATTTCAAAAGTTTTAGTTTTCGAGGGTAATAGCTACGTATGTTGAAAAAATGAAGATATTAGACTATTTTATGATTGCACATGGTAAAGAATGTGATTAAAGGCTCTTTTCCTATTTCAAAAGTTTTAGTTTTCGAGGGTAATAGCTGCGTATGTTGAAAAAATGAAGATATTAGACTATTTTATGATTGCAAATGGTAAAGAATGTGATTAAAGGCTCTTTTCCTATGACAAAAGTTTTAGTTTTCGAGGGTAATAGCTACGTATGTTGAAAAAATGAAGATATTAGACTATTTTATGATTGCACATGGTAAAGAATGTGATTAAAGGCTCTTTTCCTATTTCAAAAGTTTTAGTTTTCGAGGGTAATAGCTACGTATGTTGAAAAAATGAAGATATTAGACTATTTTATGATTGCAAATGGTAAAGAATGTGATTAAAGGCTCTTTTCCTATGTCAAAAGTTTTAGTTTTCGAGGGTAATAGCTACGTATGTTGAAAAAATGAAGATATTAGACTATTTTATGATTGCACATGGTAAAGAATGTGATTAAAGGCTCTTTTCCTATTTCAAAAGTTTTAGTTTTCGAGGGTAATAGCTACGTATGTTGAAAAAATGAAGATATTAGACTATTTTATGATTGCACATGGTAAAGAATGTGATTAAAGGCTCTTTTCCTATTTCAAAAGTTTTAGTTTTCGAGGGTAATAGCTACGTATGTTGAAAAAATGAAGATATTAGACTATTTTATGATTGCAAATGGTAAAGAATGTGATTAAAGGCTCTTTTCCTATGTCAAAAGTTTTAGTTTTCGAGGGTAATAGCTACGTATGTTGAAAAAATGAAGATAGGGTAATAGCTACGTATGTTAAAAAATGAAGATATTAGACTATTTTATGATTGCAAATGGTAAAGAATGTGATTAAAGGCTCTTTTCCTATTTCGAAAAGTTTTAGTTTTCGAGGGTAATAGCTATGTCTTTGAAAAAATGAAGATATTAGACTATTTTATGATTGCAAATGGTAAAGAATGTGATTAAAGGCTCTTTTCCTATTTCAAAAGTTTTAGTTTTCGAGGGTAATAGCTACGTATGTTGAAAAAATGAAGATATTAGACTATTTTATGATTGCAAATGGTAAAGAATGTGATTAAAGGCTCTTTTCCTATGTCAAAAGTTTTAGTTTTCGAGGGTAATAGCTGAGTTTGTTGAAAAAATGAAGATATTAGACTATTTTATGATTGCAAATGGTAAAGAATGTGATTAAAGGCTCTTTTCCTATTACAAAAGTTTTAGTTTTCGAGGGTAATAGCTACGTATGTTGAAAAAATAAAGATATTAGACTATTTTATGATTGCACATGGTAAAGAATGTGATTAAAGGCTCTTTTCCTATTTCAAAAGTTTTAGTTTTCGAGGGTAATAGCTACGTATGTTGAAAAAATGAAGATATTAGACTATTTTATGATTGCAAATGGTAAAGAATGTGATTAAAGGCTCTTTTCCTATTTCAAAAGTTTTAGTTTTCGAGGGTAATAGCTACGTATGTTGAAAAAATGAAGATATTAGACTATTTTATGATTGCACATGGTAAAGAATGTGATTAAAGGCTCTTTTCCTATTTCAAAAGTTTTAGTTTTCGAGGGTAATAGCTACGTATGTTGAAAAAATGAAGATATTAGACTATTTTATGATTGCAAATGGTAAAGAATGTGATTAAAGGCTCTTTTCCTATTTCAAAAGTTTTAGTTTTCGAGGGTAATAGCTACGTATGTTGAAAAAATGAAGATATTAGACTATTTTATGATTGCACAAATGGTAAAGAATGTGATTAAAGGCTCTTTTCCTATTTCAAAAGTTTTAGTTTTCGAGGGTAATAGCTACGTATGTTGAAAAAATGAAGATATTAGACTATTTTATGATTGCAAATGGTAAAGAATGTGATTAAAGGCTCTTTTCCTATGTCAAAAGTTTTAGTTTTCGAGGGTAATAGCTACGTATGTTGAAAAAATGAAGATATTAGACTATTTTATGATTCAAATGGTAAAGAATGTGATTAAAGGCTCTTTTCCTATGTCAAAAGTTTTAGTTTTCGAGGGTAATAGCTACGTATGTGAAAAAATGAAGATATTAGACTATTTTATGATTGCAAATGGTAAAGAATGTGATTAAAGGCTCTTTTCCTATTTCAAAAGTTTTAGTTTTCGAGGGTAATAGCTACGTATGTTGAAAAAATGAAGATATTAGACTATTTTATGATTGCACATGGTAAAGAATGTGATTAAAGGCTCTTTTCCTATTTCAAAAGTTTTAGTTTTCGAGGGTAATAGCTACGTATGTTGAAAAAATGAAGATATTAGACTATTTTATGATTGCACATGGTAAACAATGTGATTAAAGGCTCTTTTCCTATTTCAAAAGTTTTAGTTTTCGAGGGTAATAGCTACGTATGTTGAAGAAATGAAGATATTAGACTATTTTATGATTGCAAATGGTAAAGAATGTGATTAAAGGCTCTTTTCCTATTTCAAAAGTTTTAGTTTTCGAGGGTAATAGCTACGTATGTTGAAAAAATGAAGATATTAGACTATTTTATGATTGCAAATGGTAAAGAATGTGATTAAAGGCTCTTTTCCTATGTCAAAAGTTTTAGTTTTCGAGGGTAATAGCTACGTATGTTGAAAAAATGAATGTTGAAAAAATTTTCGAGGGTAATAGCTACGTATGTTGAAAAAATGAAGATATTAGACTATTTTATGATTGCAAATGGTAAAGAATGTGATTAAAGGCTCTTTTCCTATTTCAAAAGTTTTAGTTTTCGAGGGTAATAGCTATGTCTTTTGAAAAAATGAAGATATTAGACTATTTTATGATTGCACATGGTAAAGAATGTGATTAAAGGCTCTTTTCCTATTTCAAAAGTTTTAGTTTTCGAGGGTAATAGCTAAATATGTTGAAAAAATGAAGATATTAGACTATTTTATGATTGCAAATGGTAAAGAATGTGATTAAAGGCTCTTTTCCTATTTCAAAAGTTTTAGTTTTCGAGGGTAATAGCTGAGTATGTTGAAAAAATGAAGATATTAGACTATTTTATGATTGCAAATGGTAAAGAATGTGATTAAAGGCTCTTTTCCTATTTCAAAAGTTTTAGTTTTCGAGGGTAATAGCTACGTATGTTGAAAAAATGAAGATATTAGACTATTTTATGATTGCACATGGTAAAGAATGTGATTAAAGGCTCTTTTCCTATTTCAAAAGTTTTAGTTTTCGAGGGTAATAGCTACGTATGTTGAAAAAATGAAGATATTAGACTATTTTATGATTGCAAATGGTAAAGAATGTGATTAAAGGCTCTTTTCCTATTTCAAAAGTTTTAGTTTTCGAGGGTAATAGCTACGTATGTTGAAAAAATGAAGATATTAGACTATTTTATGATTGCAAATGGTAAAGAATGTGATTAAAGGCTCTTTTCCTATTTCAAAAGTTTTAGTTTTCGAGGGTAATAGCTACGTATGTTGAAAAAATGAAGATATTAGACTATTTTATGATTGCACATGGTAAAGAATGTGATTAAAGGCTCTTTTCCTATTTCAAAAGTTTTAGTTTTCGAGGGTAATAGCTACGTATGTTGAAAAAATGAAGATATTAGACTATTTTATGATTGCAAATGGTAAAGAATGTGATTAAAGGCTCTTTTCCTATTTCAAAAGTTTTGGTTTTCGAGGGTAATAGCTACGTATGTTGAAAAAAATGAAGATATTAGACTATTTTATGATTGCAAATGGTAAAGAATGTGATTAAAGGCTCTTTTCCTATGTCAAAAGTTTTAGTTTTCGAGGGTAATAGCTACGTATGTTGAAAAAATGAAGATATTAGACTATTTTATGATTGCACATGGTAAAGAATGTGATTAAAGGCTCTTTTCCTATTTCAAAAGTTTTAGTTTTCGAGGGTAATAGCTACGTATGTTGAAAAAATGAAGATATTAGACTATTTTATGATTGCAAATGGTAAAGAATGTGATTAAAGGCTCTTTTCCTATGTCAAAAGTTTTAGTTTTCGAGGGTAATAGCTACGTATGTTGAAAAAATGAAGATATTAGACTATTTTATGATTGCAAATGGTAAAGAATGTGATTAAAGGCTCTTTTCCTATTCAAAAGTTTTAGTTTTCGAGGGTAATAGCTACGTATGTTGAAAAAATGAAGATATTAGACTATTTTATGATTGCACATGGTAAAGAATGTGATTAAAGGCTCTTTTCCTATTTCAAAAGTTTTAGTTTTCGAGGGTAATAGCTACGTATGTTGAAAAAATGAAGATATTAGACTATTTTATGATTGCAAATGGTAAAGAATGTGATTAAAGGCTCTTTTCCTATTTCAAAAGTTTTAGTTTTCGAGGGTAATAGCTACGTATGTTGAAAAAATGAAGATATTAGACTATTTTATGATTGCACATGGTAAAGAATGTGATTAAAGGCTCTTTTCCTATTTCAAAAGTTTTAGTTTTCGAGGGTAATAGCTACGTATGTTGAAAAAATGAAGATATTAGACTATTTTATGATTGCAAATGGTAAAGAATGTGATTAAAGGCTCTTTTCCTATTTCAAAAGTTTTAGTTTTCGAGGGTAATAGCTACGTATGTTGAAAAAATGAAGATATTAGACTATTTTATGATTGCACAATGGTAAAGAATGTGATTAAAGGCTCTTTTCCTATTTCAAAAGTTTTAGTTTTCGAGGGTAATAGCTACGTATGTTGAAAAAATGAAGATATTAGACTATTTTATGATTGCACATGGTAAAGAATGTGATTAAAGGCTCTTTTCCTATTTCAAAAGTTTTAGTTTTCGAGGGTAATAGCTACGTATGTTGAAAAAATGAAGATATTAGACTATTTTATGATTGCAAATGGTAAAGAATGTGATTAAAGGCTCTTTTCCTATTTCAAAAGTTTTAGTTTTCGAGGGTAATAGCTACGTATGTTGAAAAAATGAAGATATTAGACTATTTTATGATTGCACATGGTAAAGAATGTGATTAAAGGCTCTTTTCCTATTTCAAAAGTTTTAGTTTTCGAGGGTAATAGCTACGTATGTTGAAAAAATGAAGATATTAGACTATTTTATGATTGCACATGGTAAAGAATGTGATTAAAGGCTCTTTTCCTATTTCAAAAGTTTTAGTTTTCGAGGGTAATAGCTACGTATGTTGAAAAAATGAAGATATTAGACTATTTTATGATTGCACATGGTAAAGAATGTGATTAAAGGCTCTTTTCCTATTTCAAAAGTTTTAGTTTTCGAGGGTAATAGCTACGTATGTTGAAAAATGAAGATATTAGACTATTTTATGATTGCACATGGTAAAGAATGTGATTAAAGGCTCTTTTCCTATTTCAAAAGTTTTAGTTTTCGAGGGTAATAGCTACGTATGTTGAAAAAATGAAGATATTAGACTATTTTATGATTGCAAATGGTAAAGAATGTGATTAAAGGCTCTTTTCCTATTTCAAAAGTTTTAGTTTTCGAGGGTAATAGCTTTGTATGTTGAAAAAATGAATGTTGAAAAAATTTTCGAGGGTAATAGCTACGTATGTTAAAAAATGAAGATATTAGACTATTTTATGATTGCAAATGGTAAAGAATGTGATTAAAGGCTCTTTTCCTATTTCAAAAGTTTTAGTTTTCGAGGGTAATAGCTAGTTTTTGAAAAAATGAAGATATTAGACTATTTTATGATTGCACATGGTAAAGAATGTGATTAAAGGCTCTTTTCCTATTTCAAAAGTTTTAGTTTTCGAGGGTAATAGCTACGTATGTTGAAAAAATGAAGATATTAGACTATTTTATGATTGCAAATGGTAAAGAATGTGATTAAAGGCTCTTTTCCTATTTCAAAAGTTTTAGTTTTCGAGGGTAATAGCTACGTATGTTGAAAAAATGAAGATATTAGACTATTTTATGATTGCAAATGGTAAAGAATGTGATTAAAGGCTCTTTTCCTATTTCAAAAGTTTTAGTTTTCGAGGGTAATAGCTACGTATGTTGAAAAAATGAAGATATTAGACTATTTTATGATTGCACATGGTAAAGAATGTGATTAAAGGCTCTTTTCCTATTTCAAAAGTTTTAGTTTTCGAGGGTAATAGCTACGTATGTTGAAAAAATGAAGATATTAGACTATTTTATGATTGCAAATGGTAAAGAATGTGATTAAAGGCTCTTTTCCTATTTCAAAAGTTTTAGTTTTCGAGGGTAATAGCTACGTATGTTGAAAAAATGAAGATATTAGACTATTTTATGATTGCAAATGGTAAAGAATGTGATTAAAGGCTCTTTTCCTATTTCAAAAGTTTTAGTTTTCGAGGGTAATAGCTACGTATGTTGAAAAAATGAAGATATTAGACTATTTTATGATTGCACATGGTAAAGAATGTGATTAAAGGCTCTTTTCCTATTTCAAAAGTTTTAGTTTTCGAGGGTAATAGCTACGTATGTTGAAAAAATGAAGATATTAGACTATTTTATGATTGCAAATGGTAAAGAATGTGATTAAAGGCTCTTTTCCTATTTCAAAAGTTTTAGTTTTCGAGGGTAATAGCTACGTATGTTGAAAAAATGAAGATATTAGACTATTTTATGATTGCAAATGGTAAAGAATGTGATTAAAGGCTCTTTTCCTATTTCAAAAGTTTTAGTTTTCGAGGGTAATAGCTACGTATGTTGAAAAAATGAAGATATTAGACTATTTTATGATTGCACATGGTAAAGAATGTGATTAAAGGCTCTTTTCCTATTTCAAAAGTTTTAGTTTTCGAGGGTAATAGCTACGTATGTTGAAAAAATGAAGATATTAGACTATTTTATGATTGCAAATGGTAAAGAATGTGATTAAAGGCTCTTTTCCTATGTCAAAAGTTTTAGTTTTCGAGGGTAATAGCTACGTATGTTGAAAAAATGAAGATATTAGACTATTTTATGATTGCAAATGGTAAAGAATGTGATTAAAGGCTCTTTTCCTATTTCAAAAGTTTTAGTTTTCGAGGGTAATAGCTACGTATGTTGAAAAAATGAAGATATTAGACTATTTTATGATTGCAAATGGTAAAGAATGTGATTAAAGGCTCTTTTCCTATGTCAAAAGTTTTAGTTTTCGAGGGTAATAGCTACGTATGTTGAAAAAATGAAGATATTAGACTATTTTATGATTGCAAATGGTAAAGAATGTGATTAAAGGCTCTTTTCCTATTTCAAAAGTTTTAGTTTTCGAGGGTAATAGCTACGTATGTTGAAAAAATGAAGATATTAGACTATTTTATGATTGCACATGGTAAAGAATGTGATTAAAGGCTCTTTTCCTATTTCAAAAGTTTTAGTTTTCGAGGGTAATAGCTACGTATTTGAAAAAATGAAGATATTAGACTATTTTATGATTGCACATGGTAAAGAATGTGATTAAAGGCTCTTTTCCTATTTCAAAAGTTTTAGTTTTCGAGGGTAATAGCTACGTATGTTGAAAAAATGAAGATATTAGACTATTTTATGATTGCAAATGGTAAAGAATGTGATTAAAGGCTCTTTTCCTATTTCAAAAGTTTTAGTTTTCGAGGGTAATAGCTACGTATGTTGAAAAAATGAAGATATTAGACTATTTTATGATTGCACATGGTAAAGAATGTGATTAAAGGCTCTTTTCCTATTTCAAAAGTTTTAGTTTTCGAGGGTAATAGCTACGTATGTTGAAAAAATGAAGATATTAGACTATTTTATGATTGCAAATGGTAAAGAATGTGATTAAAGGCTCTTTTCCTATTTCAAAAGTTTTAGTTTTCGAGGGTAATAGCTACGTATGTTGAAAAAATGAAGATATTAGACTATTTTATGATTGCAAATGGTAAAGAATGTGATTAAAGGCTCTTTTCCTATGTCAAAAGTTTTAGTTTTCGAGGGTAATAGCTACGTATGTTGAAAAAATGAAGATATTAGACTATTTTATGATTGCACATGGTAAAGAATGTGATTAAAGGCTCTTTTCCTATTTCAAAAGTTTTAGTTTTCGAGGGTAATAGCTACGTATGTTGAAAAAATGAAGATATTAGACTATTTTATGATTGCAAATGGTAAAGAATGTGATTAAAGGCTCTTTTCCTATTTCAAAAGTTTTAGTTTTCGAGGGTAATAGCTACGTATGTTGAAAAAATGAAGATATTAGACTATTTTATGATTGCACATGGTAAAGAATGTGATTAAAGGCTCTTTTCCTATTTCAAAAGTTTTAGTTTTCGAGGGTAATAGCTACGTATGTTGAAAAAATGAAGATATTAGACTATTTTATGATTGCACATGGTAAAGAATGTGATTAAAGGCTCTTTTCCTATGTCAAAAGTTTTAGTTTTCGAGGGTAATAGCTACGTATGTTGAAAAAATGAAGATATTAGACTATTTTATGATTGCAAATGGTAAAGAATGTGATTAAAGGCTCTTTTCCTATTTCAAAAGTTTTAGTTTTCGAGGGTAATAGCTACGTATGTTGAAAAAATGAAGATATTAGACTATTTTATGATTGCACATGGTAAAGAATGTGATTAAAGGCTCTTTTCCTATTTCAAAAGTTTTAGTTTTCGAGGGTAATAGCTACGTATGTTGAAAAAATGAAGATATTAGACTATTTTATGATTGCACATGGTAAAGAATGTGATTAAAGGCTCTTTTCCTATTTCAAAAGTTTTAGTTTTCGAGGGTAATAGCTACGTATGTTGAAAAAATGAAGATATTAGACTATTTTATGATTGCACATGGTAAACAATGTGATTAAAGGCTCTTTTCCTATTTCAAAAGTTTTAGTTTTCGAGGGTAATAGCTACGTATGTTGAAGAAATGAAGATATTAGACTATTTTATGATTGCAAATGGTAAAGAATGTGATTAAAGGCTCTTTTCCTATTTCAAAAGTTTTAGTTTTCGAGGGTAATAGCTACGTATGTTGAAAAAATGAAGATATTAGACTATTTTATGATTGCAAATGGTAAAGAATGTGATTAAAGGCTCTTTTCCTATGTCAAAAGTTTTAGTTTTCGAGGGTAATAGCTACGTATGTTGAAAAAATGAAGATATTAGACTATTTTATGATTGCAAATGGTAAAGAATGTGATTAAAGGCTCTTTTCCTATTTCAAAAGTTTTAGTTTTCGAGGGTAATAGCTACGTATGTTGAAAAAATGAAGATATTAGACTATTTTATGATTGCACATGGTAAAGAATGTGATTAAAGGCTCTTTTCCTATTTCAAAAGTTTTAGTTTTCGAGGGTAATAGCTACGTATGTTGAAAAAATGAAGATATTAGACTATTTTATGATTGCACATGGTAAAGAATGTGATTAAAGGCTCTTTTCCTATTTCAAAAGTTTTAGTTTTCGAGGGTAATAGCTACGTATGTTGAAAAAATGAAGATATTAGACTATTTTATGATTGCAAATGGTAAAGAATGTGATTAAAGGCTCTTTTCCTATTTCAAAAGTTTTAGTTTTCAAGGGTAATAGCTACGTATTTGAAAAAATGAAGATATTAGACTATTTTATGATTGCACATGGTAAAGAATGTGATTAAAGGCTCTTTTCCTATTTCAAAAGTTTTAGTTTTCGAGGGTAATAGCTACGTATGTTGAAAAAATGAAGATATTAGACTATTTTATGATTGCAAATGGTAAAGAATGTGATTAAAGGCTCTTTTCCTATTTCAAAAGTTTTAGTTTTCGAGGGTAATAGCTACGTATGTTGAAAAAATGAAGATATTAGACTATTTTATGATTGCAAATGGTAAAGAATGTGATTAAAGGCTCTTTTCCTATTTCAAAAGTTTTAGTTTTCGAGGGTAATAGCTACGTATGTTGAAAAAATGAAGATATTAGACTATTTTATGATTGCACATGGTAAAGAATGTGATTAAAGGCTCTTTTCCTATTTCAAAAGTTTTAGTTTTCGAGGGTAATAGCTACGTATGTTGAAAAAATGAAGATATTAGACTATTTTATGATTGCAAATGGTAAAGAATGTGATTAAAGGCTCTTTTCCTATTTCAAAAGTTTTAGTTTTCGAGGGTAATAGCTACGTATGTTGAAAAAATGAAGATATTAGACTATTTTATGATTGCAAATGGTAAAGAATGTGATTAAAGGCTCTTTTCCTATTTCAAAAGTTTTAGTTTTCGAGGGTAATAGCTACGTATGTTGAAAAAATGAAGATATTAGACTATTTTATGATTGCACATGGTAAAGAATGTGATTAAAGGCTCTTTTCCTATTTCAAAAGTTTTAGTTTTCGAGGGTAATAGCTACGTATGTTGAAAAAATGAAGATATTAGACTATTTTATGATTGCAAATGGTAAAGAATGTGATTAAAGGCTCTTTTCCTATTTCAAAAGTTTTAGTTTTCGAGGGTAATAGCTACGTATGTTGAAAAAATGAAGATATTAGACTATTTTATGATTGCAAATGGTAAAGAATGTGATTAAAGGCTCTTTTCCTATGTCAAAAGTTTTAGTTTTCGAGGGTAATAGCTACGTATGTTGAAAAAATGAAGATATTAGACTATTTTATGATTGCACTGGTAAAGAATGTGATTAAAGGCTCTTTTCCTATTTCAAAAGTTTTAGTTTTCGAGGGTAATAGCTACGTATGTTGAAAAAATGAAGATATTAGACTATTTTATGATTGCAAATGGTAAAGAATGTGATTAAAGGCTCTTTTCCTATGTCAAAAGTTTTAGTTTTCGAGGGTAATAGCTACGTATGTTGAAAAAATGAAGATATTAGACTATTTTATGATTGCACATGGTAAAGAATGTGATTAAAGGCTCTTTTCCTATGTCAAAAGTTTTAGTTTTCGAGGGTAATAGCTACGTATGTTGAAAAAATGAAGATATTAGACTATTTTATGATTGCACATGGTAAAGAATGTGATTAAAGGCTCTTTTCCTATTTCAAAAGTTTTAGTTTTCGAGGGTAATAGCTACGTATGTTGAAAAAATGAAGATATTAGACTATTTTATGATTGCACATGGTAAAGAATGTGATTAAAGGCTCTTTTCCTATTTCAAAAGTTTTAGTTTTCGAGGTAATAGCTGCGTATGTTGAAAAAATGAAGATATTAGACTATTTTATGATTGCACATGGTAAAGAATGTGATTAAAGGCTCTTTTCCTATGATAAAAGTTTTAGTTTTCGAGGGTAATAGCTACGTATGTTGAAAAAATGAAGATATTAGACTATTTTATGATTCCAAATGGTAAAGAATGTGATTAAAGGCTCTTTTCCTATTTCAAAAGTTTTGGTTTTCGAAGGGTAATAGCTACGTATGTTGAAAAAATGAAGATATTAGACTATTTTATGATTGCAAATGGTAAAGAATGTGATTAAAGGCTCTTTTCCTATGTCAAAAGTTTTAGTTTTCGAGGGTAATAGCTACGTATGTTGAAAAAATGAAGATATTAGACTATTTTATGATTGCAAATGGTAAAGAATGTGATTAAAGGCTCTTTTCCTATTTCAAAAGTTTTAGTTTTCGAGGGTAATAGCTACGTATGTTGAAAAAATGAAGATATTAGACTATTTTATGATTGCACATGGTAAAGAATGTGATTAAAGGCTCTTTTCCTATTTCAAAAGTTTTAGTTTTCGAGGGTAATAGCTACGTATGTTGAAAAATGAAGATATTAGACTATTTTATGATTGCACATGGTAAAGAATGTGATTAAAGGCTCTTTTCCTATTTCAAAAGTTTTAGTTTTCGAGGGTAATAGCTACGTATGTTGAAAAAATGAAGATATTAGACTATTTTATGATTGCAAATGGTAAAGAATGTGATTAAAGGCTCTTTTCCTATGTCAAAAGTTTTAGTTTTCGAGGGTAATAGCTAAGTATGTTGAAAAAATGAATATTGAAAAAATTTTCGAGGGTAATAGCTACGTATGTTAAAAAATGAAGATATTAGACTATTTTATGATTGCACATGGTAAAGAATGTGATTAAAGGCTCTTTTCCTATTTCAAAAGTTTTAGTTTTCGAGGGTAATAGCTACGTATGTTGAAAAAATGAATATTGAAAAAATTTTCGAGGGTTAGCTACGTATGTTAAAAAAATGAAGATATTAGACTATTTTATGATTGCACATGGTAAAGAATGTGATTAAAGGCTCTTTTCCTATTTCAAAAGTTTTAGTTTTCGAGGGTAATAGCTACGTATGTTGAAAAAATGAAGATATTAGACTATTTTATGATTGCAAATGGTAAAGAATGTGATTAAAGGCTCTTTTCCTATTTCAAAAGTTTTAGTTTTCGAGGGTAATAGCTACGTATGTTGAAAAAATGAAGATATTAGACTATTTTATGATTGCAAATGGTAAAGAATGTGATTAAAGGCTCTTTTCCTATTTCAAAAGTTTTAGTTTTCGAGGGTAATAGCTACGTATGTTGAAAAAATGAAGATATTAGACTATTTTATGATTGCACATGGTAAAGAATGTGATTAAAGGCTCTTTTCCTATTTCAAAAGTTTTAGTTTTCGAGGGTAATAGCTACGTATGTTGAAAAAATGAAGATATTAGACTATTTTATGATTGCAAATGGTAAAGAATGTGATTAAAGGCTCTTTTCCTATTTCAAAAGTTTTAGTTTTCGAGGGTAATAGCTACGTATGTTGAAAAAATGAAGATATTAGACTATTTTATGATTGCAAATGGTAAAGAATGTGATTAAAGGCTCTTTTCCTATTTCAAAAGTTTTAGTTTTCGAGGGTAATAGCTACGTATGTTGAAAAAATGAAGATATTAGACTATTTTATGATTGCACATGGTAAAGAATGTGATTAAAGGCTCTTTTCCTATTTCAAAAGTTTTAGTTTTCGAGGGTAATAGCTACGTATGTTGAAAAAATGAAGATATTAGACTATTTTATGATTGCAAATGGTAAAGAATGTGATTAAAGGCTCTTTTCCTATTTCAAAAGTTTTAGTTTTCGAGGGTAATAGCTACGTATGTTGAAAAATGAAGATATTAGACTATTTTATGATTGCAAATGGTAAAGAATGTGATTAAAGGCTCTTTTCCTATTTCAAAAGTTTTATTTTTCGAGGGTAATAGCTACGTATGTTGAAAAAATGAAGATATTAGACTATTTTATGATTGCAAATGGTAAAGAATGTGATTAAAGGCTCTTTTCCTATTTCAAAAGTTTTAGTTTTCGAGGGTAATAGCTATGTCTTTTGAAAAAATGAAGATATTAGACTATTTTATGATTGCACATGGTAAAGAATGTGATTAAAGGCTCTTTTCCTATTTCAAAAGTTTTAGTTTTCGAGGGTAATAGCTACGTATGTTGAAAAAATGAAGATATTAGACTATTTTAGGAATGCAAATGGTAAAGAATGTGATTAAAGGCTCTTTTCCTATGTCAAAAGTTTTAGTTTTCGAGGGTAATAGCTGAGTATGTTGAAAAAATTAAGATATTAGACTATTTTATGATTGCAAATGGTAAAGAATGTGATTAAAGGCTATTTTCCTATGTCAAAAGTTTTAGTTTTCGAGGGTAATAGCTACGTATGTTGAAAAAATGAAGATATTAGACTATTTTAAGATTGCACATGGTAAAGAATGTGATTAAAGGTTCTTTTCCTATTTCAAAAGTTTTAGTTTTCGACGGTAAGAGCTTTGTCTGTGGAAAAAATGAAGATATTAGACTATTTTATGATTGCACATGGTAAAGAATGTGATTAAAGGCTCTTTTCCTATGTCAAAAGTTTTAGTTTTCGAGGGTAATAGCTACGTATTTGAAAAAATGAAGATATTAGACTATTTTATGATTGCAAATGGTAAAAAATGCGATTAAAGGCTCTTTTCCTATGTCAAAAGTTTTAGTTTTCGAGGGTAATAGCTACGTATGTTGAAAAAATGAAGATATTAGACTATTTTATGAATGCAAATGGTAAAGAATGTGATTAAAGGCTCTTTTCCTATTTCAAAAGTTTTAGTTTTCGAGGGTAATAGCTACGTATGTTGAAAAAATGAAGATATTAGACTATTTTATGATTGCACATGGTAAAGAATGTGATTAAAGGCTCTTTTCCTATTTCAAAAGTTTTAGTTTTCGAGGGTAATAGCTACGTATGTTGAAAAAATGAAGATATTAGACTATTTTATGATTGCAAATGGTAAAGAATGTGATTCAAGGCTCTTTTCCTATTTCAAAAGTTTTGGTTTTCGAGGGTAATAGCTACGTATGTTGAAAAAATTAAGATATTAGACTATTTTATGATTGCAAATGGTAAAGAATGTGATTAAAGGCTCTTTTCCTATGTCAAAAGTTTTAGTTTTCGAGGGTAATAGCTACGTATGTTGAAAAAATGAAGATATTAGACTATTTTATGATTGCACATGGTAAAGAATGTGATTAAAGGCTCTTTTCCTATTTCAAAAGTTTTAGTTTTCGAGGGTAATAGCTACGTATGTTGAAAAAATGAAGATATTAGACTATTTTATGATTGCAAATGGTAAAGAATGTGATTAAAGGCTCTTTTCCTATGTCAAAAGTTTTAGTTTTCAAGGGTAATAGCTACGTATGTTGAAAAAATGAAGATATTAGACTATTTTATGATTGCACATGGTAAAGAATGTGATTAAAGGCTCTTTTTCTATTTCAAAAGTTTTAGTTTTCGAGGGTAATAGCTACGTATGTTGAAGAAATGAAGATATTAGACTATTTTATGATTGCAAATGGTAAAGAATTTGATTAAAGGCTCTTTTACTATGTCAAAAGTTTTAGTTTTCGAGGGTAATAGCTACGTATGTTGAAAAAATGAAGATATTAGACTATTTTATGATTGCACATGGTAAAGAATGTGATTAAAGGCTCTTTTCCTATTTCAAAAGTTTTAGTTTTCGAGGGTAATAGCTACGTATGTTGAAAAAATGAAGATATTAGACCATTTTATGATTGCACATGGTAAAGAATGTGATTAAAGGCTCTTTTCCTATATCAAAAGTTTTAGTTTTCGAGGGTAATAGCTACGTATGTTGAAAAAATGTAGATATTAGACAATTTTATGATTGCACATGGTAAAGAATGTGATTAAGGGCTCTTTTTCTATTTCAAAAGTTTTAGTTTTCGAGGGTAATAGCTACGTATGTTGAAAAAATGAAGATATTAGACTATTTTATGATTGCAAATGGTAAAGAATGTGATTAAAGGCTCTTTTCCTATTTCAAAAGTTTTAGTTTTCGAGGGTAATAGCTACGTATGTTGAAAAAATGAAGATATTAGACTATTTTATGAATGCAAATGGTAAAGAAAGTGATTAAAGGCTCTTTTCCTATTTCAAAAGTTTTAGTTTTCGAGGGTAATAGCTACGTATATTGAAAAAATGAAGATATTAGACTATTTTATGATTGCACATGGTAAAGAATGTGATTAAAGGCCCTTTTCCTATTTCAAAAGTTTTAGTTTTCGAGGGTAATAGCTACGTATGTTGAAAAAATGAAGATATTAGACTATTTTATGATTGCAAATGGTAAAGAATGTGATTAAAGGCTCTTTTCCCATTTCAAAAGTTTTGGTTTTCGAGGGTAATAGCTACGTATGTTAAAAAAATGAAGATATTAGACTATTTTATGATTGCAAATGGTAAAGAATGTGATTAAAGGCTCTTTTCCTATGTCAAAAGTTTTAGTTTTCGAGGGTAATAGCTACGTATGTTGAAAAAATGAAGATATTAGACTATTTTATGATTGCACATGGTAAAGAATGTGATTAAAGGCTCTTTTCCTATTTCAAAAGTTTTAGTTTTCGAGGGTAATAGCTACGTATGTTGAAAAAATGAAGATATTAGACTATTTTATGATTGCAAATGGTAAAGAATGTGATTAAAGGCTCTTTTCCTATTTCAAAAGTTTTAGTTTTCGAGGGTAATAGCTACGTATGTTGAAAAAATGAAGATATTAGACTATTTTATGAATGCAAATGGTAAAGAAAGTGATTAAAGGCTCTTTTCCTATTTCAAAAGTTTTAGTTTTCGAGGGTAATAGCTACGTATATTGAAAAAATGAAGATATTAGACTATTTTATGATTGCACATGGTAAAGAATGTGATTAAAGGCCCTTTTCCTATTTCAAAAGTTTTAGTTTTCGAGGGTAATAGCTACGTATGTTGAAAAAATGAAGATATTAGACTATTTTATGATTGCAAATGGTAAAGAATGTGATTAAAGGCTCTTTTCCTATTTCAAAAGTTTTGGTTTTCGAGGGTAATAGCTACGTATGTTAAAAAAATGAAGATATTAGACTATTTTATGATTGCAAATGGTAAAGAATGTGATTAAAGGCTCTTTTCCTATGTCAAAAGTTTTAGTTTTCGAGGGTAATAGCTACGTATGTTGAAAAAATGAAGATATTAGACTATTTTATGATTGCACATGGTAAAGAATGTGATTAAAGGCTCTTTTCCTATTTCAAAAGTTTTAGTTTTCGAGGGTAATAGCTACGTATGTTGAAAAAATGAAGATATTAGACTATTTTATGATTGCAAATGGTAAAGAATGTGATTAAAGGCTCTTTTCCTATGTCAAAAGTTTTAGTTTTCGAGGGTAATAGCTACGTATGTTGAAAAAATGAAGATATTAGACTATTTTATGATTGCACATGGTAAAGAATGTGATTAAAGGCTCTTTTCCTATTCCAAAAGTTTTAGTTTTCGAGGGTAATAGCTACGTATGTTGAAAAAATGAAGATATTAGACTATTTTATGATTGCAAATGGTAAAGAATGTGATTAAAGGCTCTTTTCCTATGTCAAAAGTTTTAGTTTTCGAGGGTAATAGCTACGTATGTTGAAAAAATGAAGATATTAGACTATTTTATGATTGCATATGGTAAACAATGTGATTAAACGCTCTTTTTCTATTTCAAAGTTTTAGTTTTCGAGGGTAATAGCTACGTATGTTGAAGAAATGAAGATATAGACTATTTTATGATTGCACATGGTAAAGAATGTGATTAAAGGCTCTTTTCCTATTTCAAAAGTTATAGTTTTCGAGGGTAATAGCTACGTATGTTGAAAAAATGAAGATATTAGACTATTTTATGATTGCAAATGGTAAAGAATGTGATTAAAGGCTCTTTTCCTATGTCAAAAGTTTTAGTTTTCGAGGGTAATAGCTACGTATGTTGAAAAAATGAAGATATTAGACTATTTTATGATTGCAAATGGTAAAGAATGTGATTAAAGGCTCTTTTCCTATGTCAAAAGTTTTAGTTTTCGAGGGTAATAGCTACGTATGTTGAAAAAATGAAGATATTAGACTATTTTATGAGTGCACATGGTAAAGAATGTGATTAAAGGCTCTTTTCCTATTTCAAAAGTTTTAGTTTTCGAGGGTAATAGCTATGTCTTTTGAAAAAATGAAGATATTAGACTATTTTATGATTGCACATGGTAAAGAATGTGATTAAAGGCTCTTTTCCTATTTCAAAAGTTTTAGTTTTCTAAGGTAATAGCTAAATATGTTGAAAAAATGAAGATATTAGACTATTTTATGATTGCAAATGGTAAAGAATGTGATTAAAGGCTCTTTTCCTATTTCGAAAGTTTTAGTTTTCGAGGGTAATAGCTATGTCTTTTGAAAAAATGAAGATATTACACTATTTTATGATTGCACATGGTAAAGAATGTGATTAAAGGCTCTTTTCCTATTTCAAAAGTTTTAGTTTTCGAAGGTAATAGCTAAATATGTTGAAAAAATGAAGATATTAGACTATTTTATGAATGCAAATGGTAAAGAATGTGATTAAAGGCTCTTTTCCTATGTCAAAAGTTTTAGTTTTCGAGGGTAATAGCTGAGTATGATGAAAAAATGAAGATATTAGACTATTTTATGATTGCAAATGGTAAAGAATGTGATTAAAGGCTCTTTTCCTATTTCAAAAGTTTTATTTTTCGAGGGTAATAGCTACGTATGTTGAAAAAATGAAGATATTAGACTATTTTATGATTGCACATGGTAAAGAATGTGATTAAAGGCTCTTTTCCTATTTCAAAAGTTTTAGTTTTCGAGGGTAATAGCTACGTATGTTGAAAAAATGAAGATATTAGACTATTTTATGATTGCAAATGGTAAAGAATGTGATTAAAGGCTCTTTTCCTATTTCAAAAGTTTTAGTTTTCGAGGGTAATAGCTACGTATGTTGAAAAAATGAAGATATTAGACTATTTTATGAATGCAAATGGTAAAGAAAGTGATTAAAGGCTCTTTTCCTATTTCAAAAGTTTTAGTTTTCGAGGGTAATAGCTACGTATATTGAAAAAATGAAGATATTAGACTATTTTGTGATTGCACATGGTAAAGAATGTGATTA
>NW_027063136.1:0-45210 GCF_032884065.1 Artemia franciscana
CGAAAATAGCACTTTTGAAATAGGAAAAGAGCCTTTAATCACATTCTTTACCATTTGCAATCATAAAATAGTCTAATATCTTCATTTTTTCAACATACGTAGCTATTACCCTCGAAAACTAAAACTTTTGAAATAGGAAAAGAGCCTTTAATCACATTCTTTACCATGTGCAATCATAAAATTGTCTAATATCTTCATTTTTTCCACAGACAAAGCTATTACCCTCGAAAACTAAAACTTTTGAAATAGGAAAAGAGCCTTTAATCACATTCTTTACCATTTGCAATCATAAAATAGTCTAATATCTTCATTTTTTCAACATACGTAGCTATTACCCTCGAAAACTAAAACTTTTGAAATAGGAAAGAGCCTTTAATCACATTTTTCACCATTTGCAATCATAAAATAGTCTAATATCTTCATTTTTTCAACATACGTAGCTATTAACCTCGAAAACTAAAACTTTTGAAATAGGAAAAGAGCCTTTAATCACAATGTTTAATAAAATAGTCTAATATCTTCATTTTTTCAACAAACGTAGCTATTACCCTCGAAAACTAAAACTTTTGAAATAGGAAAAGAGCCCTTAATCACATTCTTTACCATTTGCAATCATAAAATAGTCTAATATCTTCATTTTTTCAACAGACGTAGCTATTACCCTCGAAAACTAAACTTTTTGAAATAGGAAAAGAGCCTTTAATCAAATTCTTTACCGTGTGCAATCATAAAATTGTCTAATATCTTCATTTTTTCCACAGACAAAGCTATTACCCTCGAAAACTAAAACTTTTGGAATAGGATAAGAGCCTTTAATCACATTCTTTACCATGTGCAATCATAAAATTGTCTAATATCTTCATTTTTTTCAACATACGTAGCTATTATCCTCGAAAACTAAAACTTTTGAAATAGGAAAAGAGCCTTTAATCACATTCTTTACCATGTGCAATCATAAAATAGTCTAATATCTTCATTTTTTCAACATACGTAGCTATTACCCTCGAAAACTAAAACTTTTGAAATAGGAAAAGAGCCTTTAATCACATTCTTTACCATTTGCAATCATAAAATAGTCTAATATCTTCATTTTTTCAACATACGTAGCTATTACCCTCGAAAACTAAAACTTTTGACTTAGGAAAAGAGCCTTTAATCACATTCTTTACCATTTGCAATCATAAAATAGTCTAATATCTTCATTTTTTCAACATACGTAGCTATTACCCTCGAAAACTAAAACTTTTGAAATAGGAAAAGAGCCTTTAATCACATTCTTTACCATGTGCAATCATAAAATAGTCTAATATCTTCATTTTTTCAACATACGTAGCTATTACCCTCGAAAACTAAAACTTTTGAAATAGGAAAAGAGCCTTTAATCACATTCTTTACCATTTGCAATCATAAAATAGTCTAATATCTTCATTTTTTCAACATACGTAGCTATTACCCTCGAAAACTAAAACTTTTGAAATAGGAAAAGAGCCTTTAATCACATTCTTTACCATTTGCAATCATAAAATAGTCTAATATCTTCATTTTTTCAACATACGTAGCTATTACCCTCGAAAACTAAAACTTTTGAAATAGGAAAAGAGCCTTTAATCACATTCTTTACCATTTGCAATCATAAAATAGTCTAATATCTTCATTTTTTCAACATACGTAGCTATTACCCTCGAAAACTAAAACTTTTGAAATAGGAAAAGAGCCCTTAATCAAATTCTTTACCGTGTGCAATCATAAAATTGTCTAATATCTTCATTTTTTCCACAGACAAAGCTATTACCCTCGAAAACTAAAACTTTTGGAATAGGATAAGAGCCTTTAATCACATTCTTTACCATGTGCAATCATAAAATTGTCTAATATCTTCATTTTTTTCAACATACGTAGCTATTACCCTCGAAAACTAAAACTTTTGAAATAGGAAAAGAGCCTTTAATCACATTCTTTACCATGTGCAATCATAAAATAGTCTAATATCTTCATTTTTTCAACATACGTAGCTATTACCCTCGAAAACTAAAACTTTTGAAATAGGAAAAGAGCCTTTAATCACATTCTTTACCATTTGCAATCATAAAATAGTCTAATATCTTCATTTTTTCAACATACGTAGCTATTACCCTCGAAAACTAAAACTTTTGACTTAGGAAAAGAGCCTTTAATCACATTCTTTACCATTTGCAATCATAAAATAGTCTAATATCTTCATTTTTTCAACATACGTAGCTATTACCCTCGAAAACTAAAACTTTTGAAATAGGAAAAGAGCCTTTAATCACATTCTTTACCATGTGCAATCATAAAATAGTCTAATATCTTCATTTTTTCAACATACGTAGCTATTACCCTCGAAAACTAAAACTTTTGAAATAGGAAAAGAGCCTTTAATCACATTCTTTACCATTTGCAATCATAAAATAGTCTAATATCTTCATTTTTTCAACATACGTAGCTATTACCCTCGAAAACTAAAACTTTTGAAATAGGAAAAGAGCCTTTAATCACATTCTTTACCATTTGCAATCATAAAATAGTCTAATATCTTCATTTTTTCAACATACGTAGCTATTACCCTCGAAAACTAAAACTTTTGAAATAGGAAAAGAGCCTTTAATCACATTCTTTACCATTTGCAATCATAAAATAGTCTAATATCTTCATTTTTTCAACATACGTAGCTATTACCCTCGAAAACTAAAACTTTTGACATAGGAAAAGAGCCTTTAATCACATTCTTTACCATTTGCAATCATAAAATAGTCTAATATCTTCATTTTTTCAACATACGTAGCTATTACCCTCGAAAACTAAAACTTTTGACTTAGGAAAAGAGCCTTTAATCACATTCTTTACCATTTGCAATCATAAAATAGTCTAATATCTTCATTTTTTCAACATACGTAGCTATTACCCTCGAAAACTAAAACTTTTGAAATAGGAAAAGAGCCTTTAATCACATTCTTTACCATGTGCAATCATAAAATAGTCTAATATCTTCATTTTTTCAACATACGTAGCTATTACCCTCGAAAACTAAAACTTTTGAAATAGGAAAAGAGCCTTTAATCACATTCTTTACCATTTGCAATCATAAAATAGTCTAATATCTTCATTTTTTCAACATACGTAGCTATTACCCTCGAAAACTAAAACTTTTGAAATAGGAAAAGAGCCTTTAATCACATTCTTTACCATTTGCAATCATAAAATAGTCTAATATCTTCATTTTTTCAACATACGTAGCTATTACCCTCGAAAACTAAAACTTTTGAAATAGGAAAAGAGCCTTTAATCATAATGTTTACCATTTGCAATCATAAAATAGTCTAATATCTTCATTTTTTCAACAAACGTAGCTATTACCCTCGAAAACTAAAACTTTTGAAATAGGAAAAGAGCCCTTAATCACATTCTTTACCATTTGCAATCATAAAATAGTCTAATATCTTCATTTTTTCAACAGACGTAGCTATTACCCTCGAAAACTAAACTTTTTGAAATAGGAAAAGAGCCTTTAATCAAATTCTTTACCGTGTGCAATCATAAAATTGTCTAATATCTTCATTTTTTCCACAGACAAAGCTATTACCCTCGAAAACTAAAACTTTTGGAATAGGATAAGAGCCTTTAATCACATTCTTTACCATGTGCAATCATAAAATTGTCTAATATCTTCATTTTTTTCAACATACGTAGCTATTACCCTCGAAAACTAAAACTTTTGAAATAGGAAAAGAGCCTTTAATCACATTCTTTACCATGTGCAATCATAAAATAGTCTAATATCTTCATTTTTTCAACATACGTAGCTATTACCCTCGAAAACTAAAACTTTTGAAATAGGAAAAGAGCCTTTAATCACATTCTTTACCATGTGCAATCATAAAATAGTCTAATATCTTCATTTTTTCAACATACGTAGCTATTACCCTCGAAAACTAAAACTTTTGACTTAGGAAAAGAGCCTTTAATCACATTCTTTACCATTTGCAATCATAAAATAGTCTAATATCTTCATTTTTTCAACATACGTAGCTATTACCCTCGAAAACTAAAACTTTTGAAATAGGAAAAGAGCCTTTAATCACATTCTTTACCATGTGCAATCATAAAATAGTCTAATATCTTCATTTTTTCAACATACGTAGCTATTACCCTCGAAAACTAAAACTTTTGAAATAGGAAAAGAGCCTTTAATCACATTCTTTACCATTTGCAATCATAAAATAGTCTAATATCTTCATTTTTTCAACATACGTAGCTATTACCCTCGAAAACTAAAACTTTTGAAATAGGAAAAGAGCCTTTAATCACATTCTTTACCATGTGCAATCATAAAATTGTCTAATATCTTCATTTTTTCCACAGACAAAGCTATTACCCTCGAAAACTAAAACTTTTGAAAAAAATGAGCCTTTAATCACATTCTTTACCATTTGCAATCATAAAATTGCACATGAAGAAGAAATGGTAAAGAATTTGATTAAAGAATTTGATTAAAGGCTCTTTTCCTATTTCAAAAGTTTTAGTTTTCGAGGGTAATAGCTACGTATGTTGAAAAAATGAAGATATTAGACTATTTTATGATTGCAAATGGTAAAGAATGTGATTAAAGGATCTTTTCCTATTTCAAAAGTTTTAGTTTTCGAGGGTAATAGCTACGTATGTTGAAAAAATGAAGATATTAGACTATTTTATGATTGCAAATGGTAAAGAATGTGATTAAAGGCTCTTTTCCTATTTCAAAAGTTTTAGTTTTCGAGGGTAATAGCTACGTATGTTGAAAAAATGAAGATATTAGACTATTTTATGATTGCACATGGTAAAGAATGTGATTAAAGGCTCTTTTAATATTTCAAAAGTTTTAGTTTTCGAGGGTAATAGCTACGTATGTTGAAAAAATGAAGATATTAGTCAATTTTATGATTGCAAATGGTAAAGAATGTGATTAAAGGCTCTATTCCTATGTCAAAAGTTTTAGTTTTCGAGGGTATGAGCTACGTATGTTGAAAAAATGAAGATATTAGACTATTTTATGATTGCAAATGGTAAAGAATGTGATTAAAGGCTCTTTTCCTATTTCAAAAGTTTTAGTTTTCGAGGGTAATAGCTACGTATGTTGAAAAAATGAAGATATTAGACTATTTTATGATTGCAAATGGTAAAGAATGTGATTAAAGGCTCTTTTCCTATTTCAAAAGTTTTATTTTTCGAGGGTAGTAGCTACGTATGTTGAAAAAATGAAGATATTAGACTATTTTATGATTGCACATGGTAAAGAATGTGATTAAAGGCTCTTTTCCTATTTCAAAAGTTTTAGTTTTCGAGGGTAATAGCTATGTATGCTGAAAAAATGAAGATATTAGACAATTTTATGATTGCACATGGTAAAGAATGTGATTACAGGCTCTTTTCCTATTTCAAAAATTTTAGTTTTCGAGGGTAATAGCTACGTATGTTGAAAAAATGAAGATATTAGACTATTTTATGATTGCAAATGGTAAAGAATGTGATTAAAGGCTCTTTTCATATATCAAAAGTTATAGTTTTCGAGGGTAATAGCTACGTATGTTGTAAAAATGAAGATATTAGACTATTTTATGATTGCAAATGGTAAAGAATGTGATTAAAGGCTCATTTTTTTCAAAAGTTTTAGTTTTCGAGGGTAATAGCTTTGTCTGTGGAAAAAATGAAGATATTAGACAATTTTATGATTGCACATGGTAAAGAATGTGATTAAAGGCTCTTTTCCTATTTCAAAAGTTTTAGTTTTCGAGGGTAATAGCTACGTATGTTGAAAAAATGAAGATATTAGACTATTTTATGATTGCAAATGGTAAAGAATGTGATTAAAGGCTCTTTTCCTATTTCAAAAGTTTTAGTTTTCGAGGGTAATAGCTATGTCTGTGGAAAAAATGAAGATATTAGACAATTTTATGATTGCACATGGTAAAGAATGTGGTTAAAGGCTCTTTTCCTATTTCAAAAGTATTAGTTTTCGAGGGTAATAGCTACGTATGTTGAAAAAATGAAGATATTAGACTATTTTATGATTGCAAATGGAAAAGAATGTGATTAAAGGCTCTTTTCCTATGTCAAAAGTTTTAGTTTTCGAGGGTAATAGCTACGTATGTTGAAAAAATGAAGATATTAGACTATTTTATGATTGCAAATGGTAAAGAATGTGATTAAAGGCTCTTTTCCTATTTCAAAAGTTTTAGTTTTTACATACGTTAGTTTTGTAACAACATACGTTAGTTTTCGAGGGTAATAGCTACGTATGCTATAATCAGCCTTTAATCACATTCTTTACCATTTGCAATCATAAAATTGACTAATATCTTAATTTTTTTCAACATACGTAGCTATTACCCTCGAAAACTAAAACTTTTGAAATAGGAAAAGAGCCTTTAATCAAATTCTTTACCATGTACAATCATAAAATAGTCTAATATCTTCATTTTTTCAACATACGTAGCTATTACCCTCGAAAACTAAAACTTTTGAAATAGGAAAAGAGCCTTTAATCACATTCTTTACCATTTGCAATCATAAAATAGTCTAATATCTTCATTTTTTCAACATACGTAGCTATTACCCTTGAAAACTAAAACTTTTGAAATAGGAAAAGAGCCTTTAATCACATTCTTTACCATGTGCAATCATAAAATTGTCTAATATCTTCATTTTTTCCACAGACAAAGCTATTACCCTCGAAAACTAAAACTTTTGATATAGGAAAAGAGCCTTTAATCACATTCTTTACCATTTGCAATCATAAAATAGTCTAATATCTTCATTTTTTCAACATACATAGCTATTACCCTCGAAAACTAAAACTTTTAAAATAGGAAAAGAGCCTTTAATCACATTCTTTACCCTGTGCAATCATAAAATAGTCTAATATCTTCATTTTTTCAACATACGTAGCTATTACCCTCGAAAACTAAAACTTTTGAAATAGTAAAAGAGCCTTTAATCACATTCTTTACCATTTGCAATCATCAAATAGTCTAATATCTTCATTTTTTCAACAAACATAGCTATTACCCTCGAAAACTAAAACTTTTGAAATAGGAAAAGAGCCCTTAATCACATTCTTTACCATTTACAATCATAAAATAGTCTAATATCTTCATTTTTTCAACAGACGTAGCTATTACCCTCGAAAACTAAAACTTTTGAAATAGGAAAAGAGCCTTTAATCACATTTTTTACCATGTGCAATCCTAAAATAGTCTAATATCTTCATTTTTTCCACAGACAAAGCTATTACCCTCGAAAACTAAAACTTTTGGAATAGGATAAGAGCCTTTAATCACATTCCTTACCATGTGCAATCATAAAATAGTCTAATATCTTCATTTTTTCAACATACATAGCTATTACCCTCGAAAACTAAAACTTTTGAAATAGGAAAAGAGCCTTTAATCACATTCTTTACCATGTGCAATCATAAAATAGTCTAATATCTTCATTTTTTCAACATACGTAGCTATTACCCTCGAAAACTAAAACTTTTGACATAGGAAAAGAGCCTTTAATCACATTCTTTACCATGTTGCAATCATAAAATAGTCTAATATCTTCATTTTTTCAACATACGTAGCTATTACCCTCGAAAACTAAAACTTTTGACATAGGAAAAGAGCCTTTAATCACATTCTTTACCATGTGCAATCATAAAATAGTCTAATATCTTCATTTTTTCCACATACGTAGCTATTACCCTCGAAAACTAAAACTTTTGAAATAGGAAAAGAGCCTTTAATCACATTCTTTACCATTTGCAATCATAAAATAGTCTAATATCTTCATTTTTTCAACATACGTAGCTATTACCCTCGAAAACTAAAACTTTGGAAATAGGAAAAGAGCCTTTAATCACATTCTTTACCATGTGCAATCATAAAATAGTCTAATATCTTCTTTTTTCAACATACGTAGCTATTACCCTCGAAAACTAAAACTTTTGACATAGGAAAAGAGCCTTTAATCACATTCTTTACCATGTGCAATCATAAAATAGTCTAATATCTTCATTTTTTCAACATACGTAGCTATTACCCTCGAAAACTAAAATTTTGAAATAGGAAAAAAGCCTTTAATCACATTCTTTACCATGTGCAATCATAAAATAGTCTAATATCTTCATTTTTTCAACATACGTAGCTATTACCCTCGAAAACTAAAACTTTTGAAATAGGAAAAGAGCCTTTAATCACATTCTTTACCATGTGCAATCATAAAATAGTCTAATATCTTCATTTTTTCAACATACGTAGCTATTACCCTCGAAAACTAAAACTTTTGAAATAGGAAAAGAGCCTTTAATCACATTCTTTACCATTTGCAATCATAAAATAGTCTAATATCTTCATTTTTTCAACATACGTAGCTATTACCCTCGAAAACTAAAACTTTTGAAATAGGAAAAGAGCCTTTAATCACATTCTTACCATTTGCAATCATAAAATAGTCTAATATCTTCATTTTTTCAACAAACGTAGCTATTACCCTCGAAAACTAAAACTTTTGAAATAGGAAAAGAGCCTTTAATCACATTCTTTACCATTTGCAATCATAAAATAGTCTAATATCTTCATTTTTTCAACATACGTAGCTATTACCCTCGAAAACTAAAACTTTTGAAATAGGAAAAGAGCCTTTAATCACATTCTTTACCATGTGCAATCATAAAATTGTCTAATATCTTCATTTTTTCCACATACGTAGCTATTACCCTCGAAAACTAAAACTTTTGAATAGGAAAAGAGCCTTTAATCACATTCTTTACCATGTGCAATCATAAAATTGTCTAATATCTTCATTTTTTCAACATACGTAGCTATTACCCTCGAAAACTAAAACTTTTGAAATAGGAAAAGAGCCTTTAATCACATTCTTTACCATTTGCAATCATAAAATAGTCTAATATCTTCATTTTTTCAACATACGTAGCTATTACCCTCGAAAACTAAAACTTTTGAAATAGGAAAAGAGCCTTTAATCACATTCTTTACCATTTGCAATCATAAAATAGTCTAATATCTTCATTTTTTCAACATACATAGCTATTACCCTCGAAAACTAAAACTTTTGAAATAGGAAAAGAGCCTTTAATCACATTCTTTACCATTTGCAATCATAAAATAGTCTAATATCTTCATTTTTTCAACATACGTAGCTATTACCCTCGAAAACTAAAACTTTTGACATAGGAAAAGAGCCTTTAAACACATTCTTTACCATTTGCAATCATAAAATTGACTAATATCTTAATTTTTTCAACATACGTAGCTATTACCCTCGGAAACTAAAACATTTGAAATAGGAAAAGAGCCTTTAATCACAATTCTTTACCATGTACAATCATAAAATAGTCTAATATCTTCATTTTTTCAACATACGTAGCTATTACCCTCGAAAACTAAAACTTTTGAAATAGGAAAAGAGCCTTTAATCACATTCTTTACCATTTGCAATCATAAAATAGTCTAATATCTTCATTTTTTCAACATACGTAGCTATTACCCTCGAAAACTAAAACTTTTGAAATAGGAAAAGAGCCTTTAATCACATTCTTTACCATGTGCAATCATAAAATAGTCTAATATCTTCATTTTTTCCACAGACAAAGCTATTACCCTCGAAAACTAAAACTTTTGAAATAGGAAAAGAGCCTTTAATCACATTCTTTACCATTTGCAATCATAAAATAGTCTAATATCTTCATTTTTTCAACATACATAGCTATTACCCTCGAAAACTAAAACTTTTGAAATAGGAAAAGAGCCTTTAATCACATTCTTTACCATTTGCAATCATAAAATAGTCTAATATCTTCATTTTTTCAACATACGTAGCTATTACCCTCGAAAACTAAAACTTTTGAAATAGTAAAAGAGCCTTTAATCACATTCTTTACCATTTGCAATCATAAAATAGTCTAATATCTTCATTTTTTCAACAACATAGCTATTACCCTCGAAAACTAAAACTTTTGAAATAGGAAAAGAGCCTTTAATCACATTCTTTACCATTTACAATCATAAAATAGTCTAATATCTTCATTTTTTCAACAGACGTAGCTATTACCCTCGAAAACTAAAACTTTTGAAATAGGAAAAGAGCCTTTAATCACATTCTTTACCATGTGCAATCATAAAATAGTCTAATATCTTCATTTTTTCCACAGACAAAGCTATTACCCTCGAAAACTAAAACTTTTGAATAGGAAAGAGCCTTTAATCACATTCTTTACCATGTGCAATCATAAAATAGTCTAATATCTTCATTTTTTCAACATACGTAGCTATTACCCTCGAAAACTAAAACTTTTGAAATAGGAAAAGAGCCTTTAATCACATTCTTTACCATGTGCAATCATAAAATAGTCTAATATCTTCATTTTTTCAACATACGTAGCTATTACCCTCGAAAACTAAAACTTTTGACATAGGAAAAGAGCCTTTAATCACATTCTTTACCATTTGCAATCATAAAATAGTCTAATATCTTCATTTTTTCAACATACGTAGCTATTACCCTCGAAAACTAAAACTTTTGAAATAGGAAAAGAGCCTTTAATCACATTCTTTACCATGTGCAATCATAAAATAGTCTAATATCTTCATTTTTTCCACAGACAGCTATTACCCTCGAAAACTAAAACTTTTGAAATAGGAAAAGAGCCTTTAATCACATTCTTTACCATTTGCAATCATAAAATAGTCTAATATCTTCATTTTTTCAACATACGTAGCTATTACCCTCGAAAACTAAAACTTTTGAAATAGGAAAAGAGCCTTTAATCACATTCTTTACCATGTGCAATCATAAAATAGTCTAATATCTTCTTTTTTCAACATACGTAGCTATTACCCTCGAAAACCAAAACTTTTGACATAGGAAAAGAGCCTTTAATCACATTCTTTACCATGTGCAATCATAAAATAGTCTAATATCTTCATTTTTTCAACATACGTAGCTATTACCCTCGAAAACTAAAACTTTTGACATAGGAAAAAAGCCTTTAATCACATTCTTTACCATGTGCAATCATAAAATAGTCTAATATCTTCATTTTTTCAACATACGTAGCTATTACCCTCGAAAACTAAAACTTTTGAAATAGGAAAAGAGCCTTTAATCACATTCTTTACCATGTGCAATCATAAAATAGTCTAATATCTTCATTTTTTCAACATACGTAGCTATTACCCTCGAAAACTAAAACTTTTGACTAGGAAAAGAGCCTTTAATCACATTCTTTACCATTTGCAATCATAAAATAGTCTAATATCTTCATTTTTTCAACATACGTAGCTATTACCCTCGAAAACTAAAACTTTTGAAATAGGAAAAGAGCCTTTAATCACATTCTTTACCATGTGCAATCATAAAATAGTCTAATATCTTCATTTTTTCAACATACGTAGCTATTACCCTCGAAAACTAAAACTTTTGAAATAGGAAAAGAGCCTTTAATCACATTCTTTACCATTTGCAATCATAAAATAGTCTAATATCTTCATTTTTTCAACATACGTAGCTATTACCCTCGAAAACTAAAACTTTTGAAATAGGAAAAGAGCCTTTAATCACATTCTTTACCATTTGCAATCATAAAATAGTCTAATATCTTCATTTTTTCAACATACGTAGCTATTACCCTCGAAAACTAAAACTTTTGAAATAGGAAAAGAGCCTTTAATCACATTCTTTACCATTTGCAATCATAAAATAGTCTAATATCTTCATTTTTTCAACATACGTAGCTATTACCCTCGAAAACTAAAACTTTTGAATAGGAAAAGAGCCTTTAATCACATTCTTTACCATTTGCAATCATAAAATTCTAATATCTTCATTTTTTTCAACATACGTAGCTATTACCCTCGAAAACTAAAACTTTTGAAATAGGAAAAGAGCCTTTAATCACATTCTTTACCATGTACAATCATAAAATAGTCTAATATCTTCATTTTTTCAACATACGTAGCTATTACCCTCGAAAACTAAAACTTTTGAAATAGGAAAAGAGCCTTTAATCACATTCTTTACCATTTGCAATCATAAAATAGTCTAATATCTTCATTTTTTCAACAAACGTAGCTATTACCCTCGAAAACTAAAACTTTTGAAATAGGAAAAGAGCCTTTAATCACATTCTTTACCATGTGCAATCATAAAATTGTCTAATATCTTCATTTTTTCCACAGACAAAGCTATTACCCTCGAAAACTAAAACTTTTGATATAGGAAAAGAGCCTTTAATCACATTCTTTACCATTTGCAATCATAAAATAGTCTAATATCTTCATTTTTTCAACATACGTAGCTATTACCCTCGAAAACTAAAACTTTTGAAATAGGAAAAGAGCCTTTAATCACATTCTTTACCATTTGCAATCATAAAATAGTCTAATATCTTCATTTTTTCAACATACGTAGCTATTACCCTCGAAAACTAAAACTTTTGACATAGGAAAAGAGCCTTTAATCACATTCTTTACCATTTGCAATCATAAAATTGACTAATATCTTCATTTTTTCAACATACGTAGCTATTACCCTCGAAAACTAAAACTTTTGAAATAGGAAAAGAGCCTTTAATCACATTCTTTACCATGTACAATCATAAAATAGTCTAATATCTTCATTTTTTCAACATACGTAGCTATTACCCTCGAAAACTAAAACTTTTGAAATAGGAAAAGAGCCTTTAATCACATTCTTTACCATTTGCAATCATAAAATAGTCTAATATCTTCATTTTTTCAACATACGTAGCTATTACCCTCGAAAACTAAAACTTTTGAAATAGGAAAAGAGCCTTTAATCACATTCTTTACCATGTGCAATCATAAAATTGTCTAATATCTTCATTTTTTCCACATACGTAGCTATTACCCTCGAAAACTAAAACTTTTGATATAGGAAAAGAGCCTTTAATCACATTCTTTACCATTTGCAATCATAAAATAGTCTAATATCTTCATTTTTTCAACATACGTAGCTATTACCCTCGAAAACTAAAACTTTTGAAATAGGAAAAGAGCCTTTAATCACATTCTTTACCATGTGCAATCATAAAATAGTCTAATATCTTCATTTTTTCAACATACGTAGCTATTACCCTCGAAAACTAAAACTTTTGAAATAGGAAAAGAGCCTTTAATCACATTCTTTACCATTTGCAATCATAAAATAGTCTAATATCTTCATTTTTTCAACAACATAGCTATTACCCTCGAAAACTAAAACTTTTGAAATAGGAAAAGAGCCTTTAATCACATTCTTTACCATTTACAATCATAAAATAGTCTAATATCTTCATTTTTTCAACAGACGTAGCTATTACCCTCGAAAACTAAAACTTTTGAAATAGGAAAAGAGCCTTTAATCACATTCTTTACCATGTGCAATCATAAAATAGTCTAATATCTTCATTTTTTCCACAGACAGCTATTACCCTCGAAAACTAAAACTTTTGAATAGGAAAAGAGCCTTTAATCACATTCTTTACCATGTGCAATCATAAAATTGTCTAATATCTTCATTTTTTCAACATACATAGCTATTACCCTCGAAAACTAAAACTTTTGAAATAGGAAAAGAGCCTTTAATCACATTCTTTACCATGTGCAATCATAAAATAGTCTAATATCTTCATTTTTTCAACATACGTAGCTATTACCCTCGAAAACTAAAACTTTTGAAATAGGAAAAGAGCCTTTAATCACATTCTTTACCATTTGCAATCATAAAATAGTCTAATATCTTCATTTTTTCAACATACGTAGCTATTACCCTCGAAAACTAAAACTTTTGAAATAGGAAAAGAGCCTTTAATCACATTCTTTACCATTTGCAATCATAAAATAGTCTAATATCTTCATTTTTTCAACATACGTAGCTATTACCCTCGAAAACTAAAACTTTTGAAATAGGAAAAGAGCCTTTAATCACATTCTTTACCATTTGCAATCATAAAATAGTCTAATATCTTCATTTTTTCAACATACGTAGCTATTACCCTCGAAAACTAAAACTTTTGACATAGGAAAAGAGCCTTTAATCACATTCTTTACCATTTGCAATCATAAAATTGACTAATATCTTCATTTTTTTCAACATACGTAGCTATTACCCTCGAAAACTAAAACTTTTGAAATAGGAAAAGAGCCTTTAATCAAATTCTTTACCATGTACAATCATAAAATAGTCTAATATCTTCATTTTTTCAACATACGTAGCTATTACCCTCGAAAACTAAAACTTTTGAAATAGGAAAAGAGCCTTTAATCACATTCTTTACCATTTGCAATCATAAAATAGTCTAATATCTTCATTTTTTCAACATACGTAGCTATTACCCTTGAAAACTAAAACTTTTGAAATAGGAAAAGAGCCTTTAATCACATTCTTTACCATGTGCAATCATAAAATTGTCTAATATCTTCATTTTTTCCACAGACAAAGCTATTACCCTCGAAAACTAAAACTTTTGATATAGGAAAAGAGCCTTTAATCACATTCTTTACCATTTGCAATCATAAAATAGTCTAATATCTTCATTTTTTCAACATACGTAGCTATTACCCTCGAAAACTAAAACTTTTGAAATAGGAAAAGAGCCTTTAATCACATTCTTTACCATTTGCAATCATAAAATAGTCTAATATCTTCATTTTTTCAACATACGTAGCTATTACCCTCGAAAACTAAAACTTTTGACATAGGAAAAGAGCCTTTAATCACATTCTTTACCATTTGCAATCATAAAATTCCAATATCTTCATTTTTTCAACATACGTAGCTATTACCCTCGAAAACTAAAACTTTTGAAATAGGAAAAGAGCCTTTAATCACATTCTTTACCATGTGCAATCATAAAATAGTCTAATATCTTCATTTTTTCAACATACGTAGCTATTACCCTCGAAAACTAAAACTTTTGAAATAGGAAAAGAGCCTTTAATCACATTCTTTACCATTTGCAATCATAAAATAGTCTAATATCTTCATTTTTTCAACATACGTAGCTATTACCCTTGAAAACTAAAACTTTTGAAATAGGAAAAGAGCCTTTAATCACATTCTTTACCATGTGCAATCATAAAATAGTCTAATATCTTCATTTTTTCAACATACGTAGCTATTACCCTCGAAAACTAAAACTTTTGAAATAGGAAAAGAGCCTTTAATCACATTCTTTACCATTTGCAATCATAAAATAGTCTAATATCTTCATTTTTTCAACATACGTAGCTATTACCCTCGAAAACTAAAACTTTTGAAATAGGAAAAGAGCCTTTAATCACATTCTTTACCATGTGCAATCATAAAATAGTCTAATATCTTCATTTTTTCAACATACGTAGCTATTACCCTCGAAAACTAAAACTTTTGAAATAGGAAAAGAGCCTTTAATCACATTCTTTACCATTTGCAATCATAAAATAGTCTAATATCTTCATTTTTTCAACAACATAGCTATTACCCTCGAAAACTAAAACTTTTGAAATAGGAAAAGAGCCTTTAATCACATTCTTTACCATTTACAATCATAAAATAATCTAATATCTTCATTTTTTCAACAGACGTAGCTATTACCCTCGAAAACTAAAACTTTTGAAATAGGAAAAGAGCCTTTAATCACATTCTTTACCATGTGCAATCATAAAATAGTCTAATATCTTCATTTTTTCAACATACGTAGCTATTACCCTCGAAAACTAAAACTTTTGAATAGGAAAAGAGCCTTTAATCACATTCTTTACCATGTGCAATCATAAAATAGTCTAATATCTTCATTTTTTCAACATACGTAGCTATTACCCTCGAAAACTAAAACTTTTGAATAGGAAAAGAGCCTTTAATCACATTCTTTACCATGTTCAATCATAAAATAGTCTAATATCTTCATTTTTTCAACATACGTAGCTATTACCCTCGAAAACTAAAACTTTTGAATAGGAAAAGAGCCTTTAATCACATTCTTTACCATTTGCAATCATAAAATAGTCTAATATCTTCATTTTTTCAACATACGTAGCTATTACCCTCGAAAACTAAAACTTTTGACATAGGAAAAGAGCCTTTAATCACATTCTTTACCATGTGCAATCATAAAATAGTCTAATATCTTCATTTTTTCCACAGACAAAACTATTACCCTCGAAAACTAAAACTTTTGAAATAGGAAAAGAGCCTTTAATCACATTCTTTACCATTTGCAATCATAAAATAGTCTAATATCTTCATTTTTTCAACATACGTAGCTATTACCCTCGAAAACTAAAACTTTTGAAATAGGAAAAGAGCCTTTAATCACATTCTTTACCATGTGCAATCATAAAATAGTCTAATATCTTCATTTTTTCAACATACGTAGCTATTACCCTCGAAAACTAAAACTTTTGAATAGGAAAAGAGCCTTTAATCACATTCTTTACCATGTGCAATCATAAAATAGTCTAATATCTTCATTTTTTCAACATACGTAGCTATTACCCTCGAAAACTAAAATTTTGACATAGGAAAAGAGCCTTTAATCACATTCTTTACCATGTGCAATCATAAAATGTCTAATATCTTCATTTTTTCAACATACGTAGCTATTACCCTCGAAAACTAAAACTTTTGAAATAGGAAAAGAGCCTTTAATCACATTCTTTACCATGTGCAATCATAAAATAGTCTAATATCTTCATTTTTTCAACATACGTAGCTATTACCCTCGAAAACTAAAACTTTTGAAATAGGAAAAGAGCCTTTAATCACATTCTTTACCATTTGCAATCATAAAATAGTCTAATATCTTCATTTTTTCAACATACGTAGCTATTACCCTCGAAAACTAAAACTTTTGAAATAGGAAAAGAGCCTTTAATCACATTCTTTACCATTTGCAATCATAAAATAGTCTAATATCTTCATTTTTTCAACATACGTAGCTATTACCCTCGAAAACTAAAACTTTTGAAATAGGAAAAGAGCCTTTAATCACATTCTTTACCATGTGCAATCATAAAATAGTCTAATATCTTCATTTTTTCAACATACGTAGCTATTACCCTCGAAAACTAAAACTTTTGAAATAGGAAAAGAGCCTTTAATCACATTCTTTACCATTTGCAATCATAAAATAGTCTAATATCTTCATTTTTTCAACAAACGTAGCTATTACCCTCGAAAACTAAAACTTTTGAAATAGGAAAAGAGCCTTTAATCACATTCTTTACCATTTACAATCATAAAATAGTCTAATATCTTCATTTTTTCAACAGACGTAGCTATTACCCTCGAAAACTAAAACTTTTGAAATAGGAAAAGAGCCTTTAATCACATTCTTTACCATGTGCAATCATAAAATAGTCTAATATCTTCATTTTTTCACAGACAGCTATTACCCTCGAAAACTAAAACTTTTGAATAGGAAAGAGCCTTTAATCACATTCTTTACCATGTGCAATCATAAAATTGTCTAATATCTTCATTTTTTCAACATACGTAGCTATTACCCTCGAAAACTAAAACTTTTGAAATAGGAAAAGAGCCTTTAATCACATTCTTTACCATGTGCAATCATAAAATAGTCTAATATCTTCATTTTTTCGTAGCTATTACCCTCGAAAACTAAAACTTTTGACATAGGAAAAGAGCCTTTAATCACATTCTTTACCATTTGCAATCATAAAATAGTCTAATATCTTCATTTTTTCCACAGACAAACCTATTACCCTCGAAAACTAAAACTTTTGAAATAAAAAGAGCCTTTAATCACATTCTTTACCATTTGCAATCACAAAATAGTCTAATATCTTCATTTTTTCAACATACGTAGCTATTACCCTCGAAAACTAAAACTTTTGAAATAGGAAAAGAGCCTTTAATCACATTCTTTACCATGTGCAATCATAAAATAGTCTAATATCTTCATTTTTTCAACATACGTAGCTATTACCCTCGAAAACAAAACTTTTGAAATAAAAAGAGCCTTTAATCACATTCTTTACCATTTGCAATCATAAAATAGTCTAATATCTTCATTTTTTCAACATACGTAGCTATTACCCTCGAAAACTAAAACTTTTGAAATAGGAAAAGAGCCTTTAATCACATTCTTTACCATGTGCAATCATAAAATAGTCTAATATCTTCATTTTTTCAACATACGTAGCTATTACCCTCGAAAACTAAAACTTTTGAAATAGGAAAAGAGCCTTTAATCACATTCTTTACCATGTGCAATCATAAAATAGTCTAATATCTTCATTTTTTCAACATACGTAGTTATTACCCTCGAAAACTAAAACTTTTGAAATAGGAAAAGAGCCTTTAATCACATTCTTTACCATGTGCAATCATAAAATAGTCTAATATCTTCATTTTTTCAACATACGTAGCTATTACCCTCGAAAACTAAAACTTTTGAAATAGGAAAAGAGCCTTTAATCACATTCTTTACCATGTGCAATCATAAAATAGTCTAATATCTTCATTTTTTCAACATACGTAGCTATTACCCTCGAAAACTAAAACTTTTGAAATAGGAAAAGAGCCTTTAATCACATTCTTTACCATTTGCAATCATAAAATAGTCTAATATCTTCATTTTTTCAACATACGTAGCTATTACCCTCGAAAACTAAAACTTTTGAAATAGGAAAAGAGCCTTTAATCACATTCTTTACCATTTGCAATCATAAAATAGTCTAATATCTTCATTTTTTCAACATACGTAGCTATTACCCTCGAAAACTAAAACTTTTGAAATAGGAAAAGAGCCTTTAATCACATTCTTTACCATGTGCAATCATAAAATAGTCTAATATCTTCATTTTTTCAACATACGTAGCTATTACCCTCGAAAACTAAAACTTTTGAAATAGGAAAAGAGCCTTTAATCACATTCTTTACCATGTGCAATCATAAAATAGTCTAATATCTTCATTTTTTCAACAAACGTAGCTATTACCCTCGAAAACTAAAACTTTTGAAATAGGAAAAGAGCCTTTAATCACATTCTTTACCATGTGCAATCATAAAATAGTCTAATATCTTCATTTTTTCCACAGACGTAGCTATTACCCTCGAAAACTAAAACTTTTGAAATAGGAAAAGAGCCTTTAATCACATTCTTTACCATGTGCAATCATAAAATAGTCTAATATCTTCATTTTTTCACAGACAGCTATTACCCTCGAAAACTAAAACTTTTGAATAGGAAAGAGCCTTTAATCACATTCTTTACCATGTGCAATCATAAAATAGTCTAATATCTTCATTTTTTCAACATACGTAGCTATTACCCTCGAAAACTAAAACTTTTGAAATAGGAAAAGAGCCTTTAATCACATTCTTTACCATGTTGCAATCATAAAATAGTCTAATATCTTCATTTTTTCGTAGCTATTACCCTCGAAAACTAAAACTTTTGACATAGGAAAAAGCCTTTAATCACATTCTTTACCATTGCAATCATAAAATAGTCTAATATCTTCATTTTTTCCACAGACAAACCTATTACCCTCGAAAACTAAAACTTTTGAAATAAAAAGAGCCTTTAATCACATTCTTTACCATTTGCAATCACAAAATAGTCTAATATCTTCATTTTTTCAACATACGTAGCTATTACCCTCGAAAACTAAAACTTTTGAAATAGGAAAAGAGCCTTTAATCACATTCTTTACCATGTGCAATCATAAAATAGTCTAATATCTTCATTTTTTCCACAGACAAACTATTACCCTCGAAAACTAAAACTTTTGAAATAGGAAAAGAGCCTTTAATCACATTCTTTACCATGTGCAATCATAAAATAGTCTAATATCTTCATTTTTTCAACATACGTAGCTATTACCCTCGAAAACTAAAACTTTTGAAATAGGAAAAGAGCCTTTAATCACATTCTTTACCATGTGCAATCATAAAATAGTCTAATATCTTCATTTTTTCAACATACGTAGCTATTACCCTCGAAAACTAAAACTTTTGACATAGGAAAAGAGCCTTTAATCACATTCTTTACCATGTGCAATCATAAAATAGTCTAATATCTTCATTTTTTCAACATACGTAGCTATTACCCTCGAAAACTAAAACTTTTGAAATAGGAAAAGAGCCTTTAATCACATTCTTTACCATGTGCAATCATAAAATAGTCTAATATCTTCATTTTTTCAACATACGTAGCTATTACCCTCGAAAACTAAAACTTTTGAAATAGGAAAAGAGCCTTTAATCACATTCTTTACCATGTGCAATCATAAAATAGTCTAATATCTTCATTTTTTCAACATACGTAGCTATTACCCTCGAAAACTAAAACTTTTGAAATAGGAAAAGAGCCTTTAATCACATTCTTTACCATTTGCAATCATAAAATAGTCTAATATCTTCATTTTTTCAACATACGTAGCTATTACCCTCGAAAACTAAAACTTTTGACATAGGAAAAGAGCCTTTAATCACATTCTTTACCATTTGCAATCATAAAATTGACTAATATCTTCATTTTTTCAACATACGTAGCTATTACCCTCGAAAACTAAAACTTTTGAAATAGGAAAAGAGCCTTTAATCACATTCTTTACCATGTGCAATCATAAAATAGTCTAATATCTTCATTTTTTCAACATACGTATCTATTACCCTCGAAAACTAAAACTTTTGAAATAGGAAAAGAGCCTTTAATCACATTCTTTACCATTTGCAATCATAAAATAGTCTAATATCTTCATTTTTTCAACATACGTAGCTATTACCTCGAAAACTAAACTTTTGAAATAGGAAAAGAGCCTTTAATCACATTCTTTACCATGTTGCAATCATAAAAATTGTCTAATATCTTCATTTTTTCCACAACATAGCTATTACCCTCGAAAACTAAAACTTTTGAAATAGGAAAAGAGCCTTTAATCACATTCTTTACCATTGCAATCATAAAATAGTCTAATATCTTCATTTTTTCAACAACGTAGCTATTTCGAAAACTAAAACTTTTGAAATAGGAAAAGAGCCTTTAATCACATTCTTATGATTGCAAATGGTAAAGAATGTGATTAAAGGCTCTTTTCCTATTTCAAAAGTTTTAGTTTTCGAGGGTAATAGCTACGTATGTTGAAAAAATGAAGATATTAGACATTTTATGATTGCAAATGGTAAAGAATGTGATTAAAGGCTCTTTTCCTATTTCAAAAGTTTTAGTTTTCGAGGGTAATAGCTACGTATGTTGAAAAAATGAAGATATTAGACTATTTTATGATTGCACAGGGTAAAGAATGTGATTAAAGGCTCTTTTCCTATTTCAAAAGTTTTAGTTTTCGAGGGTAATAGCTACGTATGTTGAAAAAATGAAGATATTAGACTATTTTATGATTGCAAATGGTAAAGAATGTGATTAAAGGCTCTTTTCCTATGTCAAAAGTTTTAGTTTTCGAGGGTAATAGCTACGTATGTTGAAAAAATGAAGATATTAGACTATTTTATGATTGCAAATGGTAAAGAATGTGATTAAAGGCTCTTTTCCTATTTCAAAAGTTTTAGTTTTCGAGGGTAATAGCTACGTATGTTGAAAAAATGAAGATATTAGACTATTTTATGATTGCACATGGTAAAGAATGTGATTAAAGGCTCTTTTCCTATTTCAAAAGTTTTAGTTTTCGAGGGTAATAGCTACGTATGTTGAAAAAATGAAGATATTAGACTATTTTATGATTGCACATGGTAAAGAATGTGATTAAAGGCTCTTTTCCTATTTCAAAAGTTTTAGTTTTCGAGGGTAATAGGCTTTGTCTGTGGAAAAAATGAAGATATTAGACTATTTTATGATTGCAAATGGTAAAGAATGTGATTAAAGGCTCTTTTCCTATTTCAAAAGTTTTAGTTTTCGAGGGTAACAGCTACGTATGTTGAAAAAATGAAGATATTAGACTATTTTGTGATTGCAAATGGTAAAGAATGTGATTAAAGGCTCTTTTTATTTCAAAAGTTTTAGTTTTCGAGGGTAATAGGTTTGTCTGTGGAAAAAATGAAGATATTAGACTATTTTATGATTGCACATGGTAAAGAATGTGATTAAAGGCTCTTTTTCCTATGTCAAAAGTTTTAGTTTTCGAGGGTAATAGCTACGTATGTTGAAAAAATGAAGATATTAGACTATTTTATGATTGCACATGGTAAAGAATGTGATTAAAGGCTCTTTTCCTATTTCAAAAGTTTTAGTTTTCGAGGGTAATAGCTACGTATGTTGAAAAAATGAAGATATTAGACTATTTTATGATTGCACATGGTAAAGAATGTGATTAAAGGCTCTTTTCCTATGTAAAAAGTTTTAGTTTTCGAGGGTAATAGCTACGTATGTTGAAAAAATGAAGATATTAGACTATTTTATGATTGCACATGGTAAAGAATGTGATTAAAGGCTCTTTTCCTATTTCAAAAGTTTTAGTTTTCGAGGGTAATAGCTACGTATGTTGAAAAAATGAAGATATTAGACTATTTTATGATTGCACATGGTAAAGAATGTGATTAAAGGCTCTTTTCCTATTTCAAAAGTTTTAGTTTTCGAGGGTAATAGCTACGTATGTTGAAAAAATGAAGATATTAGACTATTTTATGATTGCACATGGTAAAGAATGTGATTAAAGGCTCTTTTCCTATTTCAAAAGTTTTAGTTTTCGAGGGTAATAGCTACGTATGTTGAAAAAATGAAGATATTAGACTATTTTATGATTGCACATGGTAAAGAATGTGATTAAAGGCTCTTTTCCTATTTCAAAAGTTTTAGTTTTCGAGGGTAATAGCTACGTATGTTGAAAAAATGAAGATATTAGACTATTTTATGATTGCAATGGTAAAGAATGTGATTAAAGGCTCTTTTCCTATTTCAAAAGTTTTAGTTTTCGAGGGTAATAGCTATGTCTGTTGAAAAAATGAAGATATTAGACTATTTTATGATTGCAAATGGTAAAGAATGTGATTAAAGGCTCTTTTCCTATGTCAAAAGTTTTAGTTTTCGAGGGTAATAGCTACGTATGTTGTGGAAAAAATGAAGATATTAGACTATTTTATGATTGCACATGGTAAAGAATGTGATTAAAGGCTCTTTTCCTATTTCAAAAGTTTTAGTTTTCGAGGGTAATAGCTACGTATGTTGAAAAAATGAAGATATTAGACTATTTTATGATTGCACATGGTAAAGAATGTGATTAAAGGCTCTTTTCCTATTTCAAAAGTTTTAGTTTTCGAGGGTAATAGATACGTATGTTGAAAAAATGAAGATATTAGACTATTTTATGATTGCACATGGTAAAGAATGTGATTAAAGGCTCTTTTCCTATTTCAAAAGTTTTAGTTTTCGAGGGTAATAGCTACGTATGTTGAAAAAATGAAGATATTAGACTATTTTATGATTGCAAATGGTAAAGAATGTGATTAAAGGCTCTTTTCCTATTTCAAAAGTTTTAGTTTTCGAGGGGAATAGCTACGTATGTTGAAAAAATGAAGATATTAGACTATTTTATGATTGCAAATGGTAAAGAATGTGATTAAAGGCTCTTTTCCTATTTCAAAAGTTTTAGTTTTCGAGGGTAATAGCTACGTATGTTGAAAAAATGAAGATATTAGACTATTTTATGATTGCAAATGGTAAAGAATGTGATTAAAGGCTCTTTTCCTATTTCAAAAGTTTTAGTTTTCGAGGGTAATGGCTTTGTCTGGAAAAAATGAAGATATTAGACTATTTTATGATTGCACATGGTAAAGAATGTGATTAAAGGCTCTTTTCCTATGTCAAAAGTTTTAGTTTTCGAGGGTAATAGCTACGTATGTTGAAAAAATGAAGATATTAGACTATTTTATGATTGCAAATGGTAAAGAATGTGATTAAAGGCTCTTTTCCTATTTCAAAAGTTTTAGTTTTCGAGGTAATAGCTACGTATGTTGAAAAAATGAAGATATTAGACTATTTTATGATAGCAAATGGTAAAGAATGTGATTAAAGGCTCTTTCCTATTTCAAAAGTTTTAGTTTTCGAGGGTAATAGCTACGTATGTTGAAAAAATGAAGATATTAGACAATTTTATGATTGCAAATGGTAAAGAATGTGATTAAAGGCTCTTTTCCTATTTCAAAAGTTTTAGTTTTCGAGGGTAATAGCTACGTATGTTGAAAAAATGAAGATATTAGACTATTTTATGATTGCAAATGGTAAAGAATGTGATTAAAGGCTCTTTTCCTATTTCAAAAGTTTTAGTTTTCGAGGGTAATGCTTTGTCTTTGGAAAAAATGAAGATATTAGACTATTTTATGATTGCACATGGTAAAGAATGTGATTAAAGGCTCTTTTCCTATTTCAAAAGTTTTAGTTTTCGAGGGTAATAGCAATGTCTGTGGAAAAAATGAAGATATTAGACTATTTTATGATTGCACATGGTAAAGAATGTGATTAAAGGCTCTTTTCCTATTTCAAAAGTTTTAGTTTTCGAGGGTAATAGCTACGTATGTTGAAAAAATGAAGATATTAGACTATTTTATGATTGCAAATGGTAAAGAATGTGATTAAAGGCTCTTTTCCTATTTCAAAAGTTTTAGTTTTCGAGGGTAATAGCTACGTATGTTGAAAAAATGAAGATATTAGACTAATTTTATGATTGCAAATGGTAAAGAATGTGATTAAAGGCTCTTTTCCTATTTCAAAAGTTTTAGTTTTCGAGGGTAATAGCTACTATGTTGAAAAAATGAAGATATTAGACTATTTTATGATTGCAAATGGTAAAGAATGTGATTAAAGGCTCTTTTCCTATTTCAAAAGTTTTAGTTTTCGAGGGTAATAGCTACGTATGTTGAAAAAATGAAGATATTAGACTATTTATGATTGCAATGGTAAAGAATGTGATTAAAGGCTCTTTTCCTATTTCAAAAGTTTTAGTTTTCGAGGGTAATAGCTACGTATGTTGAAAAAATGAAGATATTAGACTAATTTATGATTGCAAATGGTAAAAATGTGATTAAAGGCTCTTTTCCTATTTCAAAAGTTTTAGTTTTCGAGGGTAATAGCTACGTATGTTGAAAAAATGAAGATATTAGACTATTTTATGATTGCAAATGGTAAAGAATGTGATTAAAGGCTCTTTTCCTATTTCAAAAGTTTTAGTTTTCGAGGGTAATAGCTACGTATGTTGAAAAAATGAAGATATTAGACTATTTTATGATTGCAAATGGTAAAGAATGTGATTAAAGGCTCTTTTCCTTTTCAAAAGTTTTAGTTTTCGAGGGTAATAGCTACGTATGTTGAAAAAATGAAGATATTAGACTATTTTATGATTGCAAATGGTAAAGAATGTGATTAAAGGCTCTTTTCCTATTTCAAAAGTTTTAGT
This sequence comes from Artemia franciscana, assembly GCF_032884065.1. Classification (NCBI taxonomy): domain Eukaryota; kingdom Metazoa; phylum Arthropoda; class Branchiopoda; order Anostraca; family Artemiidae; genus Artemia; species Artemia franciscana. The sequence continues at coordinate 25,410 of NW_027063136.1, forward strand.
TTTCGAGGGTAATAGGCTTTGTCTTTGGAAAAAATGAAGATATTAGACTATTTTATGATTGCAAATGGTAAAGAATGTGATTAAAGGCTCTTTTCCTATGTCAAAATTTTAGTTTTCGAGGGTAATAGCTACGTATGTTGAAAAAATGAAGATATTAGACTATTTTATGATTGCAAATGGTAAAGAATGTGATTAAAGGCTCTTTTCCTATTTCAAAAGTTTTAGTTTTCGAGGGTAATAGCTACGTATGTTGAAAAAATGAAGATATTAGACTATTTATGATTGCAAATGGTAAAGAATGTGATTAAAGGCTCTTTTCCTATTTCAAAAGTTTTAGTTTTCGAGGGTAATAGCTACGTATGTTGAAAAATGAAGATATTAGACTATTTTATGATTGCAAATGGTAAAGAATGTGATTAAAGGCTCTTTTCCTATGTCAAAAGTTTTAGTTTTCGAGGGTAATAGCTACGTATGTTGAAAAAAGAAGATATTAGACAATTTTATGATTGCACATGGTAAAGAATGTGATTAAAGGCTCTTTTCCTATTCAAAAGTTTTAGTTTTCGAGGGTAATAGCTACGTATGTTGAAAAAAGAAGATATTAGACTATTTTATGATTGCAAATGGTAAAGAATGTGATTAAAGGCTCTTTTCCTATTTCAAAAGTTTTAGTTTTCGAGGGTAATAGCTACGTATGTTAAAAAATGAAGATATTAGACTATTTTATGATTGCAAATGGTAAAGAATGTGATTAAAGGCTCTTTTCTTATGTAAAAGTTTTAGTTTTCGAGGGTAATAGCTACGTATGTTGAAAAAATGAAGATATTAGACTATTTTATGATTGCAAATGGTAAAGAATGTGATTAAAGGGTCTTTTTATTTCAAAAGTTTTAGTTTTCGAGGGTAATAGCTACGTATGTTGAAAAAATGAAGATATTAGACAATTTTATGATTGCACATGGTAAAGAATGTGATTAAAGGCTCTTTTCCTATTTCAAAAGTTTTAGTTTTCGAGGGTAATAGCTACGTATGTTGAAAAAATGAAGATATTAGACTATTTTATGATTGCAAATGGTAAAGAATGTGATTAAAGGCTCTTTTCCTATTTCAAAAGTTTTAGTTTTCAAGGGTAATAGCTACGTATGTTGAAAAAATGAAGATATTAGACTATTTTATGATTGCACATGGTAAAGAATGTGATTAAAGGCTATTTTCCTATTTCAAAAGTTTTAGTTTTCGAGGGTAATAGCTACGTATGTTGAAAAAATGAAGATATTAGACAATTTTATGATTGCACATGGTAAAGAATGTGATTAAAGGCTCTTTTCCTATTTCAAAAGTTTTAGTTTTCGAGGGTAATAGCTTTGTCTGTGGAAAAAATGAAGATATTAGACAATTTTATGATTGCACATGGTAAAGAATGTGATTAAAGGCTCTTTTCCTATTTCAAAGTTTTAGTTTTCGAGGGTAATAGCTACGTATGTTGAAAAAATGAAGATATTAGACTATTTTATGATTGCAAATGGTAAAGAATGTGATTAAAGGCTCTTTTCCTATTTCAAAAGTTTTAGTTTTCGAGGTAATAGCTATGTCTGTTGAAAAAATGAAGATATTAGACTATTTTATGATTGCACATGGTAAAGAATGTGATTAAAGGCTCTTTTCCTATATCAAAAGTTTTAGTTTTCGAGGGTAATAGCTATGTCTGTGGAAAAAATGAAGATATTAGACAATTTTATGATTGCACATGGTAAAGAATGTGATTAAAGGCTCTTTTCCTATGTCAAAAGTTTTAGTTTTCGAGGGTAATAGCTACGTATGTTGAAAAAATGAAGATATTAGACTATTTTATGATTGCAAATGGTAAAGAATGTGATTAAAGGCTCTTTTCCTATTTCAAAAGTTTTAGTTTTCGAGGGTAATAGCTACGTATGTTGAAAAAATGAAGATATTAGACTATTTTATGATTGCACATGGTAAAGAATGTGATTAAAGGCTCTTTTCCTATTTCAAAAGTTTTAGTTTTCGAGGGTAATAGCTTTGTCTGTGGAAAAAATGAAGATATTAGACAATTTTATGATTGCACATGGTAAAGAATGTGATTAAAGGCTCTTTTCCTATTTCCAAAGTTTCAGTTTTTGAGGGTAATAGCTACGTATGTTGAAAAAATGAAGATATTATACTATTTTATGATTGCAAATGGTAAAGAATGTGATTAAAAGCTCTTTTCCTATTTCAAAAGTTTTAGTTTTCGAGAGTAATAGCTATGTCTGTTGAAAAAATGAAGATTTTAGACTATTTTATGATTGCACATGGTAAAGAATGTGATTAAAGGCTCTTTTCCTATATCAAAAGTTTTAGTTTTCGAGGGTAATAGCTATGTCTGTGGAAAAAATGAAGATATTAGACAATTTTATGATTTCACATGGTAAAGAATGTGATTAAAGGCTCTTTTCCTATGTCAAAAGTTTTAGTTTTCGAGGGTAATAGCTACGTATGTTGAAAAAATGAAGATATTAGACTATTTTATGATTGCAAATGGTAAAGAATGTGATTAAAGGCTCTTTTCCTATGTCAAAAGTTTTAGTTTTCGAGGGTAATAGCTACGTATGTTGAAAAAATGAAGATATTAGACTATTTTATGATTGCAAATGGTAAAGAATGTGATTAAAGGTTCTTTTTCTATTTCAAAAGTTTTAGTTTTCGAGGGTAATAGCTACGTATGTTGAAAAAATGAAGATATTAGACTATTTTATGATTGCACATGGTAAAGAATGTGATTAAAGGCTCTTTTCCTATTTCAAAAGTTTTAGTTTTCGAGGGTAATGGCTTTGTCTGTGGAAAAAATGAAGATATTAGACTATTTTATGATTGCAAATGGTAAAGAATGTGATTAAAGGCTCTTTTCCTATTTCAAAAGTTTTAGTTTTCGAGGGTAATAGCTACGTATGTTGAAAAAATGAAGATATTAGACTATTTTATGATTGCAAATGGTAAAGAATGTGATTAAAGGCTCTTTTCCTATGTCAAAAGTTTTAGTTTTCGAGGGTAATAGCTACGTATGTTGAAAAAATGAAGATATTAGACTATTTTATGATTGTACATGGTAAAGAATGTGATTAAAGGCTCTTTTCCTATTTCAAAAGTTTTAGTTTTCGAGGGTAATAACTACGTATGTTGAAAAAATGAAGATATTAGACAATTTTATGATTGTACATGGTAAAGAATGTGATTAAAGGCTCTTTTCCTATTTCAAAAATTTTAGTTTTCGAGGGTAATAGCTACGTATGTTGAAAATATGAAGATATTAGACTATTTTATGATTACAAATGGTAAAGAATGTGATTAAAGGCTCTTTTCCTATGTCAAAAGTTTTAGTTTTCGAGGGTAATAACTATGTATGTTGAAAAAATGAAGATATTAGACAATTTTATGATTGCACATGGTAAAGAATGTGATTAAAGGCTCTTTTCCTATGTCAAAAGTTTTAGTTTTCGAGGGTAATAGCTACGTATGTTGAAAAAAGAAGATATTAGACTATTTTATGATTGCACATGGTAAAGAATGTGATTAAAGGCTCTTTTCCTATTTCAAAAGTTTTAGTTTTCGAGGGTAATAGCTACGTATGTTGAAAAAATGAAGATATTAGACTATTTTATGATTGCAAATGGTAAAGAATGTGATTAAAGGCTCTTTTCCTATATCAAAAGTTTTAGTTTTCGAGGGTAATAGCTACGTATGTTGAAAAAATGAAGATATTAGACTATTTTATGATTGCACATGGTAAAGAATGTGATTAAAGGCTCTTTTCCTATTTCAAAAGTTTTAGTTTTCGAGGGTAATAGCTACGAATGTTGAAAAAATGAAGATATTAGGCTATTTTATGATTGCACATGGTAAAGAATGTGATTAAAGGCTCTTTTCCTATGTCAAAAGCTTTAGTTTTCGAGGGTAATAGCTTCTTCTGTGGAAAAAATGAAGATATTAGACAATTTTAAGATTGCACATGGAAAAGAATGTGATTAAAGGCTCTTTTCCTATTACAAAAAATTTAGTTTTCGAGGGTAATAGCTTTTTCTGTGGAAAAAATGAAGATATTAGACAATTTTATGATTGCACATGGTTAAGAATGTGATTAAAGGCTCTTTTCCTATGTCAAAAGTTTTAGTTTTCGAGGGTAATAGCTACGTATGTTGAAAAAATGAAGATATTAGACTATATTATGATTGCAAATGGTAAAGAATGTGATTAAAGGCTCTTTTCCTATTTCAAAAGTTTTAGTTTTGGAGGGTAATAGCTATGTCTGTTGAAAAAATGAAGATATTAGACTATTTTATGATTGCACATGGTAAAGAATGTGATTAAAGGCTCTTTTCCTATGTCAAAAGTTTTAGTTTTCGACGGTAATAGCTACGGATGTTGAAAAAATGAAGATATTAGACAATTTTATGATTGCACATGGTAAAGAATGTGATTAAAGGCTCTTTTCCTATTTCAAAAGTTTTAGTTTTCGAGGGTAATAGCTACGTATGTTGAAAAAATGAAGATATTAGACTATTTTATGATTGCACATGGTAAAGAATGTGATTAAAGGCTCTTTTCCTATTTCAAAAGTTTTAGTTTTTGAGGGTAATAGCTACGTATGTTTAAAAAATGAAGATATTAGACAATTTTATGATTGCACATGGTAAAGAATGTGATTAAAGGCTCTTTTCCTATTTCAAAAGTTTTAGTTTTCGAGGGTAATAGCTTTGTCTGTGGAAAAAATGAAGATATTAGACAATTTTATGATTGCACATGGTAAAGAATGTGATTAAAGGCTCTTTTCCTATTTCAAAAGTTTCAGTTTTTGAGGGTAATAGCTACGTATGTTGAAAAAATGAAGATATTAGACTATTTTATGATTGCAAATGGTAAAGAATGTGATTAAAGGCTCTTTTACTATTTCAAAAGTTTTAGTTTTCGAGAGTAATAGCTATGTCTGTTGAAAAAATGAAGATATTAGACTATTTTATGATTGCACATGGTAAAGAATGTGATTAAAGGCTCTTTTCCTATTTCAAAAGTTTTAGTTTTCGAGGGTAATAGCTATGTCTGTGGAAAAAATGAAGATATTAGACAATTTTATGATTGCACATGGTAAAGAATGTGATTAAAGGCTCTTTTCCTATGTCAAAAGTTTTAGTTTTCGAGGGTAATAGCTACGTATGTTGAAAAAATGAAGATATTAGACTATTTTATGATTGCAAATGGTAAAGAATGTGATTAAAGGCTCTTTTCCTATGTCAAAAGTTTTAGTTTTCGAGGGTAATAGCTACGCATGTTGAAAAAATGAAGATATTAGACTATTTTATGATTGCAAATGGTAAAGAACGTGATTAAAGGCTCTTTTCCTATTTCAAAAGTTTTAGTTTTCGAGGGTAATAGCTACGTATGTTGAAAAAAAGAAGATATTAGACTATTTTATGATTGCACATGGTAAAGAATGTGATTAAAGGCTCTTTTCCTATTTCAAAAGTTTTAGTTTTCAAGGGTAATGGCTTTGTCTGTGGAAAAAATGAAGATATTAGACTATTTTATGATTGCAAATGGTAAAGAATGTGATTAAAGGCTCTTTTCCTATTTCAAAAGTTTTAGTTTTCGAGGGTAATAGCTACTTATGTTGAAAAAATGAAGGTATTAGACTATTTTATGATTGCAAATGGTAAAGAGTGTGATTAAAGGCTCTTTTCCTATGTCAAAAGTTTTAGTTTTAGTTTAATGGTAAAGAATTTTCAACATACGTAGCTATTACCCTCGAAAACTAAAACTTTTGAAATAGAAAAAGAGCCTTTAATCACATTCTTTACCATTTGCAATCATAAAATAGTCTAATATCTTTATTTTTTCATCATACGTAGCTATTACCCTCAAAAACTAAAACTTTTGAAATAGGAAAAGAGCCTTTCATCACATTCTTTACCATTTGCAATCATAAAATAGTCTAATATCTTCATTTTTTCAACATACGTAACAATTACCCTCGAAAACTAAAACTTTTGAAATAGGAAAAGAGCCTTTAATCACATTCTTTACCATTTGCAATCATAAAATAGTCTAATATCTTCATTTTTTCAACATACGTAGCTATTACCCTCGAAAACTAAAACTTTTGAAATAGGAAAAGAGCCTTTAGTCACATTCTTTACCATGTGCAATCATAAAATAGTCTAATATCTTCATTTTTTCCACAGACATAGCTATTACCCTCGAAAACTAAAACTTTTGAAATAGGAAAAGAGCCTTTAATCACATTCTTTACCATGTGCAATCATAAAATAGTCTAATTTCTTCATTTTTTCCACAGACATAAATATTAGCCTCGAAAACTAAAACTTTTAACATAGGAAAAGAGCCTTTAATCACATTCTTTACCATTTGCAATCATAAAATAGTCTAATATCTTCATTTTTTCAACATACGTAGCTCTTACCCTCTAAAACTAAAACTTTTGAAATAGGAAAAGAGCCTTTAATCACTGTCTTTACCATGTGCAATCATAAAATAGTCTAATATCTTCATTTTTTCCACAGACATAGCTATTACCCTCGAAAACTAAAACTTTTGAATTAGGAAAAGAGCCTTTAATCACATTCTTTACCATTTGCAATCATAAAATAGTCTAATATCTTCATTTCTTCAACATACGTAGCTATTACCCTCGAAAACTAAAACTTTTGAAATAGGAAAAGAGCCTTTAATCACATTCTTTACCATGTGCAATCATAAAACTGTCTAATATCTTCATTTTTTCAACATACGTAGCTATTACCCTCGAAAACTAAAACTTTTGACATAGGAAAAGAGCCTGTAATCACATTCTTTACCATGTGCAATCATAAAATAGTCTAATATCTTCATTTTTTCAACATACGTAGCTATTACCCTCGAAAACTAAAACTTTTGAAATAGGAAAAGAGCCTTTAATCACATTCTTTACCATTTGCAATCATAAAATAGTCTAATATCTTCATTTTTTCAACATACGTAGCTATTACACTCGAAAACTAAAACTTTTGACATAGGAAAAGAGCCTTTAATCACATTCTTTACCATTTGCAATCATAAAATAGTCTAATATCTTCATTTTTTCAAAATACGTAGCTATTACCCTCGAAAATTAAAACTTTTGAAATAGGAAAAGGACCCTTAATCCCATTCTTTACCATGTGCAATCATAAAATTGTCTAATATCTTCATTTTTTCCACGGACAAAGCTATTACCCTCGAAAACTAAAACTTTTGAAATAAGAAAAGAGCGTTTAATCACATTCTTTACCATGTGCAATCATACAATTGTCTAATATCTTCATTTTTTCAACATACGTAGCTATTACCCTCGAAAACTAAAACTTTTGACATAGGAAAAGAGCCTTTAATTACATTCTTTACCATGTGCAATCATAAAATAGTCTAATATCTTCATTTTTTCAACATACGTAGCTATTACCCTCGAAAACTAAAACTTTTGACACAGGAAAAGAGCCTTTAATCACATTCTTTACCATTTGCAATCATAAAATATTCTAATATCTTCATTTTTTCAACATACGTAGCTATTACCCTCGAAAAGTAAAACTTTTGACATAGGAAAAGAGCCTTTAATCACATTCTTTACCATTTGCAATCATAAAATAGTCTAATATCTTCATTTTTTCAACATACGTAGCTATTACCCTCGAAAACTAAAACTTTTGAAATAGGAAAAGAGCCTTTGATCACATTCTTTACCATTTGCAATCATAAAATAGTCTAATATCTTCATTTTTTCCACAGACATAGCTATTAGCCTCGAAAACTAAAACTTTTGACATAGGAAAAGAGCCTTTAATCACATTCTTTACCATTTGCAATCATAAAATAGTCTAATATCTTCTTTTTTTCAACATACGTAGCTCTTACCCTCTAAAACTAAAACTTTTGAAATAGGAAAAGAGCCTTTAATCACATTTTTTACCATGTGCAATCATAAAATAGTCTAATATCTTCATTTTTTCCCCAGACATATCTATTACCCTCGAAAACTAAAACTTTTGAAATAGGAAAAGAGCCTTTAATCACATTCTTTACCATTTGCAATCATAAAATAGTCTAATATCTTCATTTTTTCAACATACGTAGCTATTACCTTCGAAAACTAAAACTTTTGAAATAGAAAAAGAGCCTTTAATCACATTCTTTACCATTTGCAATCATAAAATAGTCTAATATCTTCATTTTTTCAACATACGTAGCTATTACCCTCGAAAACTAAAACTTTTGAAATAGGAAAAGAGCCTTTAATCACATTCTTTACCATTTGCAATCATAAAATAGTCTAATATCTTCATTTTTTCAACATACGTAGCTATTACACTCGAAAACTAAAACTTTTGACATAGGAAAAGAGCCTTTAATCACACTCTTTACCATTTGCAATCATAAAATAGTCTAATATCTTCATTTTTTCAAAATACGTAGCTATTACCCTCGAAAATTAAAACTTTTGAAATAGGAAAAGAGCCTTTAATCACATTCTTTACCATGTGCAATCATAAAATTGTCTAATATCTTCATTTTTTCCACAGACAAAGCTATTACCCTCGAAAACTAAAACTTTTGAAATAAGAAAAGAGCGTTTAATCACATTCTTTACCATGTGCAATCATACAATTGTCTAATATCTTCATTTTTTCAACATACGTAGCTATTACCCTCGAAAACTAAAACTTTTGACATAGGAAAAGAGCCTTTAATCACATTCTTTACCATGTGCAATCATAAAATAGTCTAATATCTTCATTTTTTCAACATACTTAGCTATTACCCTCGAAAACTAAAACTTTTGACACAGGAAAAGAGCCTTTAATCACATTCTTTACCATTTGCAATCATAAAATATTCTAATATCTTCATTTTTTCAACATACGTAGCTATTACCCTCGAAAAGTAAAACTTTTGACATAGGAAAAGAGCCTTTAATCACATTCTTTACCATTTGCAATCATAAAATAGTCTAATATCTTCATTTTTTCAACATACGTAGCTATTACCCTCGAAAACTAAAACTTTTGAAATAGGATAAGAGCCTTTGATCACATTCTTTACCATTTGCAATCATAAAATAGTCTAATATCTTCATTTTTTCCACAGACATAGCTATTAGCCTCGAAAACTAAAACTTTTGAAATAGGAAAAGAGCCTTTAATCACATTCTTTACCATTTGCAATCATAAAATAGTCTAATATCTTCATTTTTTCAACATACGTAGCTCTTACCCTCTAAAACTAAAACTTTTGAAATAGAAAAAGAGCCTTTAATCACATTCTTTACCATTTGCAATCATAAAATAGTCTAATATCTTCATTTTTTCAACATACGTAGCTATTACCTTCGAAAACTAAAACTTTTGAAATAGAAAAAGAGCCTTTAATCACATTCTTTACCATTTGCAATCATAAAATAGTCCAATATCTTCATTTTTTCAACAAACGTAGCTATTACCCTCGAAAACTAAAACTTTTGAAATAGGAAAAGAGCCTTTAATCACATTCTTTACCATTTGCAATCATAAAATAGTCTAATATCTTCATTTTTTCAACATATGTAGCTATTACCCTCGAAAACTAAAACTTTTGACATAGGAAAAGAGCCTTTAATCACATTCTTTACCATTTGCAATCATAAAATAGTCTAATATCTTCATTTTTTCAACATACGTAGCTATTATCCGCGAAAACTAAAACTTTTGAAATAGGAAAAGAGCCTTTAATCACATTCTTTACCATGTGCAATCATAAAATAGTCTAATATCTTCATTTTTTCAACATACGTAGCTATTACCCTCGAAAACTAAAACTTTTGAAATAGGAAAAGAGCCTTTAATCACATTCTTTACCATGTGCAATCATAAAATAGTCTAATATCTTCATTTTTTCCACAGACCTAGCTATTACCCTCGAAAACTAAAACTTTTGAAATAGGAAAAGAGCCTTTGATCACATTCTTTACCATTTGCAATCATAAAATAGTCTAATATCTTCATTTTTTCAACATACGTAGCTATTACCCTCGAAAACTAAAACTTTTGAAATAGGAAAAGAGCCTTTAATCACATTCTTTACCATTTGCAATCATAAAATAGTCTAATATCTTCATTTTTTCAACATACGTAGCTATTACCCTCGAAAACTAAAACTTTTGAAATAGGAAAAGAGCCTTTAATCCCATTCTTTACCATGTGCAATCATAAAATAGTCTAATATCTTCATTTTTTCCACAGACATAGCTATTACCCTCGAAAACTAAAACTTTTGACATAGGAAAAGAGCCTTTAATCACATTCTTTACCATGTGCAATCATAAAATAGTCTAATATCTTCATTTTTTCCACAGACATAGCTATTACCCTCGAAAACTAAAACCTTTGACATAGGAAAAGAGCCTTTAATCACATTCTTTATCATTTGCAATCATAAAATAGTCTAATATCTTCATTTTTTTCAACAGACATAGCTCTTACCCTCGAAAACTAAAACTTTTGAAATAGGAAAAGAGCCTTTAATCACATTCTTTACCATGTGCAATCATAAAATAGTCTAATATCTTCATTTTTTTCCACAGACATAGCTATTACCCTCGAAAAGTAAAACTTTTGACATGGGAAAAGAGCCTTTAATCACATTCTTTACCATTTGCAATCATAAAATAGTCTAATATCTTCATTTTTTCAACATACGTAGCTATTACCCTCGAAAACTAAAACTTTTGACATAGGAAAAGAGCCTTTAATCACATTCTTTACCATTTGCAATCATAAAATAGTCTAATATCTTCATTTTTTCAACATACGTAGCTATTACCCTCGAAAACTAAAACTTTTGAAATAGGAAAAGAGCCTTTGATCACATTCTTTACCATTTGCAATCATAAAATAGTCTAATATCTTCATTTTTTCAACATACGTAGCTATTACCCTCGAAAACTAAAACTTTTGAAATAGGAAAAGAGCCTTTAATCACATTCTTTACCATTTGCAATCATAAAATAGTCTAATATCTTCATTTTTTCAACATACGTAGCTATTACCCTCGAAAACTAAAACTTTTGAAATAGGAAAAGAGCCTTTAATCACATTCTTTACCATGTGCAATCATAAAATAGTCTAATATCTTCATTTTTTCCACAGACATAGCTATTACCCTCGAAAACTAAAACTTTTGACATAGGAAAAGAGCCTTTAATCACATACTTTACCATGTGCAATCATAAAATAGTCTAATATCTTCATTTTTTTCCACAGACATAGCTATTACCCTCGAAAACTAAAACTTTTGACATAGGAAAAGAGCTTTTAATCACATTCTTTATCATTTGCAATCATAAAATAGTCTAATATCCTCATTTTTTCAACATACGTAGCTATTACCCTCAAAAACTGAAACTTTTGAAATAGGAAAAGAGCCTTTAATCACATTCTTTACCATTTGCAATCATAAAATAGTCTAATATCTTCATTTTTTCAACATACGTAGCTATTACCCTCGAAAACTAAAACTTTTGACATAGGAAAAGAGCCTTTAATCACATTCTTTACCATTTGCAATCATAAAATAGTCTAATATCTTCATTTTTTTCAACATATGTAGCTATTACCCTCGAAAACTAAAACTTTTGAAATAGGAAAAGAGCCTTTAATCACATTCTTTACCATGTGCAATCATAAAATAGTTTAATATTTTCATTTTTTCCACAGACAAAGCTATTACCCTCGAAAACTAAAACTTTTGACATAGGAAAAGAGCCTTTAATCACATTCTTTACCATTTGCAATCATAAAATAGTCTAATATCTTCATTTTTTCAACATACGTAGCTATTACCCTCGAAAACTAAAACTTTTGAAATAGGAAAAGAGCCTTTGATCACATTCTTTACCATTTGCAATCATAAAATAGTCTAATATCTTCATTTTTTTCAACATACGTAGCTATTACCCTCGAAAACTAAAACTTTTGAAATAGGAAAAGAGCCTTTAATCACATTCTTTACCATTTGAAATCATAAAATAGTCTAATATCTTCATTTTTTCAACATACGTAGCTATTACCCTCGAAAACTAAAACTTTTGAAATAGGAAAAGAGTCTTTAATCACATTCTTTACCATGTGCAATCATAAAATAGTGTAATATATTCATTTTTTCCACAGATATAGCTATTACCCTCGAAAACTAAAACTTTTGACATAGGAAAAGAGCCTTTAATCACATACTTTACCATGTGCAATCATAAAATAGTCTAATATCTTCATTTTTTCCACAGACATAGCTATTACCCTCGAAAACTAAAACTTTTGAAATAGGAAAAGAGCCTTTAATCACATTCTTTACCATTTGCAATCATAAAATAGTCTAATATTTTCATTTTTTCCACAGACAAAGCTATTACCCTCGAAAACTAAAACTTTTGACATAGGAAAAGAGCCTTTAATCACATTCTTTACCATGTGCAATCATAAAATAGTCTAATATCTTCATTTTTTCCACAGACATAGCTATTACCCTCGAAAACTAAAACTTTTGACATAGGAAAAGAGCCTTTAATCACATACTTTACCATGTGCAATCATAAAATAGTCTAATATCTTCATTTTTTTCCACAGACATAGCTATTACCCTCAAAAACTGAAACTTTTGAAATAGGAAAAGAGCCTTTAATCACATTCTTTACCATTTGCAATCATAAAATAGTCTAATATCTTCATTTTTTCAACATACGTAGCTATTACCCTCGAAAACTAAAACTTTTGAAGTAGGAAAAGAGCCTTTAATCACATTCTTTACCATTTGCAATCATAAAATAGTCTAATATCTTCATTTTTTTCAACATACGTAGCTATTACCTTCGAAAACTAAAACTTTTGAAATAGAAAAAGAGCCTTTAATCACATTCTTTACCATTTGCAATCATAAAATAGTCTAATATCTTCATTTTTTCAACATACGTAGCTATTACCCTCGAAAACTAAAACTTTTGACATAGGAAAAGAGCCTTTAATCACATTCTTTACCATTTGCAATCATAAAATAGTCTAATATCTTCATTTTTTCAAAATACGTAGCTATTACCCTCGAAAATTAAAACTTTTGAAATAGGAAAAGAGCCTTTAATCACATTCTTTACCATGTGCAATCATAAAATTGTCTAATATCTTCATTTTTTCCACAGACAAAGCTATTACCCTCGAAAACTAAAACTTTTGAAATAAGAAAAGAGCGTTTAATCACATTCTTTACCATGTGCAATCATACAATTGTCTAATATCTTCATTTTTTCAACATACGTAGCTATTACCCTCGAAAACTAAAACTTTTGACATAGGAAAAGAGCCTTTAATCACATTCTTTACCATGTGCAATCATAAAATAGTCTAATATCTTCATTTTTTCAACATACGTAGCTATTACCCTCGAAAACTAAAACTTTTGACACAGGAAAAGAGCCTTTAATCACATTCTTTACCATTTGCAATCATAAAATATTCTAATATCTTCATTTTTTCAACATACGTAGCTATTACCCTCGAAAAGTAAAACTTTTGACATAGGAAAAGAGCCTTTAATCACATTCTTTACCATTTGCAATCATAAAATAGTCTAATATCTTCATTTTTTCAACATACGTAGCTATTACCCTCGAAAACTAAAACTTTTGAAATAGGAAAAGAGCCTTTGATCACATTCTTTACCATTTGCAATCATAAAATAGTCTAATATCTTCATTTTTTCCACAGACATAGCTATTAGCCTCGAAAACTAAAACTTTTGACATAGGAAAAGAGCCTTTAATCACATTCTTTACCATTTGCAATCATAAAATAGTCTAATATCTTCATTTTTTCAACATACATAGCTCTTACCCTCTAAAACTAAAACTTTTGAAATAGGAAAAGAGCCTTTAATCACATTCTTTACCATGTGCAATCATAAAATAGTCTAATATCTTCATTTTTTCAACATACGTAGCTATTACCTTCGAAAACTAAAACTTTTGAAATAGAAAAAGAGCCTTTAATCACATTCTTTACCATTTGCAATCATAAAATAGTCTAATATCTTCATTTTTTCAACATACGTAGCTATTACCTTCGAAAACTAAAACTTTTGAAATAGAAAAAGAGCCTTTAATCACATTCTTTACCATTTGCAATCATAAAATAGTCTAATATCTTCATTTTTTCAACATACGTAGCTATTACCCTCGAAAACTAAAACTTTTGAAATAGGAAAAGAGCCTTTAATCACATTCTTTACCATTTGCAATCATAAAATAGTCTAATATCTTCATTTTTTCAACATACGTAGCTATTACCCTCGAAAACTAAAACTTTTGAAATAGGAAAAGAGCCTTTAATCACATTCTTTACCATGTGCAATCATAAAATAGTCTAATATCTTCATTTTTTCCACAGACATAGCTATTACCCTCGAAAACTAAAACTTTTGAAATAGGAAAAGAGCCTTTAATCACATTCTTTATCATTTGCAATCATAAAATACTCTAATATCTTCATTTTTTCAACAGACATAGCTCTTACCCTCGAAAACTAAAACTTTTGAAATAGGAAAAGAGCCTTTAATCACATTCTTTACCATTTGCAATCATAAAATAGTCTAATATCTTCATTTTTTTCAAAATACGTAGCTCTTACCCTCGAAAATTAAAACTTTTGAAATAGGAAAAGAGCCTTTAATTACATTCTTTACCATGTGCAATCATAAAATTGTCTAATATCTTCATTTTTTCCACAGACAAAGCTATTACCCTCGAAAACTAAAACTTTTGAAATAAGAAAAGAGCGTTTAATCACATTCTTTACCATGTGCAATCATACAATTGTCTAATATCTTCATTTTTTCAACATACGTAGCTATTACCCTCGAAAACTAAAACTTTTGACATAGGAAAAGAGCCTTTAATCACATTCTTTACCATGTGCAATCATAAAATAGTCTAATATCTTCATTTTTTCAACATGCGTAGCTATTACCCTCGAAAACTAAAACTTTTGACACAGGAAAACAGCCTTTAATCACATTCTTTACCATTTGCAATCATAAAATATTCTAATATCTTCATTTTTTCAACATACGTAGCTATTACCCCTCGAAAAGTAAAACTTTTGACATAGGAAAAGAGCCTTTAATCACATTCTTTACCATTTGCAATCATAAAATAGTCTAATATCTTCATTTTTTCAACATACGTAGCTATTACCCTCGAAAACTAAAACTTTTGAAATAGGAAAAGAGCCTTTGATCACATTCTTTACCATTTGCAATCATAAAATAGTCTAATATCTTCATTTTTTCCACAGACATAGCTATTAGCCTCGAAAACTAAAACTTTTGACATAGGAAAAGAGCCTTTAATCACATTCTTTACCATTTGCAATCATAAAATAGTCTAATATCTTCATTTTTTCAACATACGTAGCTATTACCCTCGAAAACTAAAACTTTTGACATAGGAAAAGAGCCTTTAATCACATTCTTTACCATTTGCAATCATAAAATAGTCTAATATCTTCATTTTTTCAACATACGTAGCTATTATCCTCGAAAACTAAAACTTTTGAAATAGGAAAAGAGCCTTTAATCACATTCTTTACCATGTGCAATCATAAAATAGTCTAATATCTTCATTTTTTCAACATACGTAGCTATTACCCTCGAAAACTAAAACTTTTGAAATAGGAAAAGAGCCTTTAATCACATTCTTTACCATGTGCAATCATAAAATAGTCTAATATCTTCATTTTTTCCACAGACCTAGCTATTACCCTCGAAAACTAAAACTTTTGAAATAGGAAAAGAGCCTTTGATCACATTCTTTACCATTTGCAATCATAAAATAGTCTAATATCTTCATTTTTTCAACATACGTAGCTATTACCCTCGAAAACTAAAACTTTTGAAATAGGAAAAGAGCCTTTAATCACATTCTTTACCATTTGCAATCATAAAATAGTCTAATATCTTCATTTTTTCAACATACGTAGCTATTACCCTCGAAAACTAAAACTTTTGAAATAGGAAAAGAGCCTTTAATCACATTCTTTACCATGTGCAATCATAAAATAGTCTAATATCTTCATTTTTTCCACAGACATAGCTATTACCCTCGAAAACTAAAACTTTTGACATAGGAAAAGAGCCTTTAATCACATTCTTTATCATTTGCAATCATAAAATATTCTAATATCTTCATTTTTTCAACAGACATAGCTCTTACCCTCGAAAACTAAAACTTTTGAAATAGGAAAAGAGCCTTTAATCACATTCTTTACCATGTGCAATCATAAAATAGTCTAATATCTTCATTTTTTCCACAGACATAGCTATTACCCTCGAAAAGTAAAACTTTTGACATAGGAAAAGAGCCTTTAATCACATTCTTTACCATTTGCAATCATAAAATAGTCTAATATCTTCATTTTTTCAACATACGTAGCTATTACCCTCGAAAACTAAAACTTTTGACATAGGAAAAGAGCCTTTAATCACATTCTTTACCATTTGCAATCATAAAATAGTCTAATATCTTCAATTTTTCAACATACGTAGCTATTACCCTCGAAAACTAAAACTTTTGAAATAGGAAAAGAGCCTTTGATCACATTCTTTACCATTTGCAATCATAAAATAGTCTAATATCTTCATTTTTTCAACATACGTAGCTATTACCCTCGAAAACTAAAACTTTTGAAATAGGAAAAGAGCCTTTAATCACATTCTTTACCATTTGCAATCATAAAATAGTCTAATATCTTCATTTTTTCAACATACGTAGCTATTACCCTCGAAAACTAAAACTTTTGAAATAGGAAAAGAGCCTTTAATCACATTCTTTACCATGTGCAATCATAAAATAGTCTAATATCTTCATTTTTTCCACAGACATAGCTATTACCCTCGAAAACTAAAACTTTTGACATAGGAAAAGAGCCTTTAATCACATACTTTACCATGTGCAATCATAAAATAGTCTAATATCTTCATTTTTTCCACAGACATAGCTATTAATCTCGAAAACTAAAACTTTTGACATAGGAAAAGAGCTTTTAATCACATTCTTTATCATTTGCAATCATAAAATAGTCTAATATCTTCATTTTTTCAACATACGTAGCTATTACCCTCAAAAACTGAAACTTTTGAAATAGGAAAAGAGCCTTTATATCACATTCTTTACCATTTGCAATCATAAAATAGTCTAATATCTTCATTTTTTCAACATACGTAGCTATTACCCTCGAAAACTAAAACTTTTGACATAGGAAAAGAGCCTTTAATCACATTCTTTACCATGTGCAATCATAAATTAGTCTAATATATTCATTTTTTCAACATACGTTGCCATTACCCTCGAAAACTAAAAATTTTGAAATAGGAAAAGAGCCTTTAATCACATTCTTTACCATGTGCAATCATAAAATAGTCTAATATCTTCATTTTTTCAACATACGTAGCTATTACCCTCGAAAACTAAAAGTTTTGAAATAGGAAAAGAGCCTTTAATCACATTCTTTACCATTTGCAATCATAAATTAGTCTAATATATTCATTTTTTCAACATACGTAGCTATTACCCTCTAAAACTAAAACTTTTGAAATAGGAAAAGAGCCTTTAATCACATTCTTTACCATGTGCAATCATAAAATAGTCTAATATCTTCATTTTTTCAACATACTTAGCTATTACCCTTGAAAACTAAAACTTTTGAAATAGGAAAAGAGCCTTTAATAACATTCTTTACCATTTGCAATCATAAAATAGTCTAATATCTTCATTTTTTTCAACATATGTAGCTATTACCCTCGAAAACTAAAACTTTTGAAATAGGAAAAGAGCCTTTAATCACATTCTTTACCATGTGCAATCATAAAATAGTTTAATATTTTCATTTTTTCCACAGACAAAGCTATTACCCTCGAAAACTAAAACTTTTGACATAGGAAAAGAGCCTTTAATCACATTCTTACCATTTGCAATCATAAAATAGTCTAATATCTTCATTTTTTCAACATACGTAGCTATTACCCTCGAAAACTAAAACTTTTGAAATAGGAAAAGAGCCTTTGATCACATGCTTTACCATTTGCAATCATAAAATAGTCTAATATCTTCATTTTTTTCCACAGACATAGCTATTACCCTCGAAAACTAAAACTTTTGACATAGGAAAAGAGCCTTTAATCACATTCTTTACCATGTGCAATCATAAAATAGTCTAATATCTTCATTTTTTTCCACAGACATAGCTATTACCCTCGAAAACTAAAACTTTTGATATAGAAAAAGAACCTTTAATCACATACTTTACCATGTGCAATCTTAAAATAGTCTAATATCTTCATTTTTTCCACAGACATAGCTATTACCCTCGAAAACTAAAACTTTTGACATAGGAAAAGAGCCTTTAATCACATTCTTTATCATTTGCAATCATAAAATAGTCTAATATCTTCATTTTTTCAACATACGTAGCTATTACCCTCAAAAACTAAAACTTTTGAAATAGGAAAAGAGCCTTTAATCACATTCTTTACCATTTGCAATCATAAAATAGTCTAATATCTTCATTTTTTCAACATACGTAGCTATTACCCTCGAAAACTAAAACTTTTGACATAGGAAAAGAGCCTTTAATCACATTCTTTACCATTTGCAATCATAAATTAGTCTAATATATTCATTTTTTTCAACATACGTAGCTATTACCCTCTAAAACTAAAACTTTTGAAATAGGAAAAGAGCCTTTAATCACATTCTTTACCATGTGCAATCATAAAATAGTCTAATATCTTCATTTTTTCAACATACGTAGCTATTACCCTCGAAAACTAAAAGTTTTGAAATAGGAAAAGAGCCTTTAATCACATTCTTTACCATTTGCAATCATAAATTAGTCTAATATATTCATTTTTTCAACATACGTAGCTATTACCCTCTAAAACTAAAACTTTTGAAATAGGAAAAGAGCCTTTAATCACATTCTTTACCATGTGCAATCATAAAATAGTCTAATATCTTCATTTTTTCAACATACTTAGCTATTACCCTTGAAAACTAAAACTTTTGAAATAGGAAAAGAGCCTTTAATAACATTCTTTACCATTTGCAATCATAAAATAGTCTAATATCTTCATTTTTTCAACATATGTAGCTATTACCCCTCGAAAACTAAAACTTTTGAAATAGGAAAAGAGCCTTTAATCACATTCTTTACCATGTGCAATCATAAAATAGTTTAATATTTTCATTTTTTCCACAGACAAAGCTATTACCCTCGAAAACTAAAACTTTTGACATAGGAAAAGAGCCTTTAATCACATTCTTTACCATTTGCAATCATAAAATAGTCTAATATCTTCATTTTTTCAACATACGTAGCTATTACCCTCGAAAACTAAAACTTTTGAAATAGGAAAAGAGCCTTTGATCACATTCTTTACCATTTGCAATCATAAAATAGTCTAATATCTTCATTTTTTCCACAGACATAGCTATTACCCTCGAAAACTAAAACTTTTGACATAGGAAAAGAGCCTTTAATCACATTCTTTACCATGTGCAATCATAAAATAGTCTAATATCTTCATTTTTTCCACAGACATAGCTATTACCCTCGAAAACTAAAACTTTTGACATAGGAAAAGAGCCTTTAATCACATACTTTACCATGTGCAATCATAAAATAGTCTAATATCTTCATTTTTT